>NC_068368.1:1276213-1433713 GCF_020536995.1 Dreissena polymorpha | reverse complement strand
TCATTTATTTGCATAGTTCCATATCTGATTCTTACTTATTACATATAAGATGTCATATTCTCTATAAATGGTATTGAATTCTACTGTGTGCATATCAAAAAAATTATTTAGACATTTCTTGTTTGCGGAATCTGTATTTGTTTATTATCATGTACTTGTTCCGTATCATATTCCATGTTTCGCCATAATTCATGATTATTCTATACGTGTTACATTTCATATAATATGTTATCACATTTCATGTTGATTTTTTACTTCTTACATATCAGATAGCAAGTTTAACATTGAGTCATTGTGTTTCTTACTGAACACATATCAAATAGCATGCTTTACATTATTCATGTTGATTATTAACGTCTTACATATCAGTATGTTAAACATTGACTGATGCTGATTATAACCGAACAATAAACGTGCCATAATACTATGTTTTCATCAATTGCTGCTCCTTATAGACGGAAGGTATGTTTTTAATCATCGTATTATGATGATATATTAAATCGAGACTATACGATTTTTAAATGTGCTAAATTTTAATATATTCATAAAATATGTTACAATAACACAACATAGGCAAGACAAATAATACATTGAAGACGAATTTCATAAAATGCATCAAAGACAAATAAGCGCCCCGAGCCTATTGTGACGAAGATATTTCGTAAATATTTTCCTACACTAAACGAAGCATTCGTCTTTTTATTAGGATCAGAGTAAGTGTTCGTGCGTCGTATGAATATATATCGTTTCAGGAATTTAAAATGAACCGTTAAACTAAATTTAGATTCACATCTTATATGCATGAAATACATGCTGGCGAATTCGACTGTACAGACATTTTCGATTTCAGAATTGAATATCTGGCTTTTGTCGCATTTTGCGACACATGTTCTACTTAACTTTTATATTTATTTATGTTGAAATATATATTATAAGTTTTTTTACACATTTTATATAAATTCATAAATATTTGACAAAATCGTATAATCTCGCTTTAAGAAGAGCATGAATTAAAGCTTTTCTGTATTACATTATGGGAACATATTTAATCTTTAAGACATGCTCTGATCTTTTTTGTCTAGTTTTTCGGGTTATAGGACGGTTTTATGTTTGAGTCTCGCTGACGTAACCGGTTGCCTGTCCAAGATAGCTACACCGTTGGATAACAATAGCCGTTCTGTCGAGCGTTCAGCATTAAGAATGTGACTCGAAAATATAGATGCTCTCTAGTACAGAATTTTCACCAATTGCCTGCCCTAATAACAAGGCATATGCTAATATAATACAAACACGCTACACATTTATTTTTCTATGCCTTGTATAACCAGATGTTTGAGTATTTTATTAGTGATTCTTGTTTATCAGGACTGTAGTTTGAAAGGAGTGTACATGCGGACTAATTTAAAATTACCCTTCAATACATTTGCGAAACCATTCATTTATACAATTATAAATTCTGTAGGAAAATAATTTCGCTAATTATTTTTCTGACAATGAAATGCCAAATATGACTCTACAACTAACAAAGTGTGAAATAGTACGTTCTTTGATGCACCATTTAGAGAAATAAGTAGAAAAAAAGGTTCCAATTGTATTTTGCAAATATATGAGCGAAGTTAGTGTTTTAATCAGGTAGTTTGAAGCGTACCGGTAGGTAAATGTTTTGTATAACCATGTTACTATTTCTTTAACTTTATAATAAGAATCTCCTGGTGTGTTCATAACTTGATGTTTGTTAAATCTGTCGTTTTGAAATATAAAAATGCCAACGATAGTGTGCTTGCTCTCCGATATACTCAACTATTAATTGAAGCACATGGATTGCATAGCGGATATTTCAACAAGGGAAATAAATGTGACAAAAGTAAGCATTTTATTTGTCACCATACTCTTTATTTTCATATCATCTGATTTGATCTTGAGTTTTCTTCTTTAATTAACGTGACATTCAATCATTGTGGATGCAATGCGATTCACTATAATATTATTGGAATATGTCATACATCTCTATTTTACCATAATAATCAAACTGCATTTTAATGAATAGTGAGTTAGCATTGGCAATGTTTTGAACAGGACTAAATATTAACTAAAATCTATATTTTTTATAACTTAATTAATTTTAAAACCATAAAATAATATGCAAAAGACAAGACGAATTTATTGGTTGGCACTGGTTCATGCTTAAGGACTTTAACAATACCATCACATTGATATGAGTAGCAACTATTAATAGATAGGACGTGATGTGCATTCAGTAACGCGCATCATACTTTACTTTTTGTCATGTCCATTTCAAATTGCAACAACTCAAAAGATAGTGAAAAACAATGTAAGGTTGTCTAAGCTCAGATTGTATATTGTATCCAGATGTCTGCCATTGGAATAACCAAAAAGACCTGTCACTTTAGTGAAGTAAAGCCGGTTATATAATTTACACTTTAAATTGTTGTTGCGTATTCTGGTAAACATTATCTCTGCTCGTTTTGACGACCGGTGTGGTTGTTTAGAAGACTGTATGTGTATTTTTAATTGTAATCGGTCATCTGAGAAAAAATTATTTAAAAAAATCAGAAAAATTTACATATAATTATAGTGACATATAACATATTGCAAATTAAACCACTTAGAGCAATATAAGTTATAGTAAGATGTTTTAGCGTTTAATAAATGTTTGTGTATAACAATAGTCATTTATCTCTACACGCAATTCACATATAACAGCCTCGTGATATGCTCGAAACACCGACACTAATATTCCTGTCCGGTACCAGGCAAAACATATGTTGAGAAAACAGGTTGACAAAACCTGTTTTTCTGGCAACGTAATGATCATAATACAAAGCACGTTTAGAAACAGTTGGAAAAAAATGTTGTGCACTCGTATCGCATAATTATTGAACCAGATAACTGGGAATGACTCTTCCGTCCTGGTGATTTGAATCGGATTCATTAAAATGACTGTGTGTCGGCATTCGTATATATGCGTCCTTAATTTTTTTAAGTAAAAATGTAAAATATTTTGCATGTAAAATTATTTAACTTCATACCTTAGTTTTCGTTCAAGGAATATTACGCTAACAGGTATATGTAGGTGTTTGAAAAAGCTTTCATTTATTACTTAATGATTCTGTTACTTATTTGTAGATGATTATACTATAATTTTTTTGTAGATGACGTTTTTTATCGCAAAACTATTGCAACATTTCCAGATTCATATGATACAAACATATAATTGTACTACGTTCATAACACCTCAAACGTAACTACCGGTGGAAGATCAACCGTAAGATGATATGTTTTCGCAACATGTGCAGTTTGTTAAAGATTTCTTTTGGCGCATTTGTTTCCTCCACCTCCGGATATGACAGCTTGGAGATGGCGAGGTCTGACAAAGCGCTCATCATAATGGTCGATAACAAATGATTTGCTGGTATCTATTTAAATACATGCAGTAAGGAAACAACTTTGGACTTTGGAGATTGTAGCAAATCCTCCGGTCTTGACGGCGTGTAGTTCCGACATCGTCATGCCCTCCAGAAATGGGCGAATCATCATCGGCGAATCAGATCTACAGATATACCAATGTATACAAATATCAAGGTAAAACAATCTTAAGTCGTATAAGTTAATCATAAAAATAGAATGGAATGTTAGCCAATTATACATCTCAATTGAATTTGTGAACAGTTATATTCAGTTTTAGATCGTTTTGTATGCAAGATGATTCGTAACTTATACGCAAAAACAATTGTTCTTTTATAAACACCTTATTTTTCCCTGCTATCCTGATTGAAGCCATTGCATTTGCAAACAAAACCATGATTGTCCAATTACGAAAAATATCATATTTTAGCAAACACTTGGCATGCCAAAATCACGTTATAACGGCCGTGTGTTATCGTTGTTGTATTTGCTTAGCTCATGTGAGCAAGGATTTAGTTGAACATTACAAACGATGGAAAAGTAGTATGTTGTCGTATCATTGCTAAATTTACTCTCAATACCGTGTATGTATGTTGTCGTATCATTGCTAAATTCTCTCTCAATACCGTGAGTAAAATGTTGCCGTATCATTGCTAACTTCTCTCTCAATACCGTGAGTAGTATGTTGCCGTATCATTGCTAAATTCTCTCTTAACACCGTGAGTAGTATGTGGCCGTATCATTGCTAAATTATCTCTCAATACCGTGAGTAGTATGTTGCCGTATCATTGCTAAATTCTTTCTCAATACCGTGAGTAGTATGTTGCCGTATCATTGCTAAATTATCTCTCAATACCGTGAGTAGTATGTTGCCGTATCATTGCTAAATTCTCTCTCAATACCGTGAGTAGTATGTTGCCGTATCATTGCTAAATTCTCTCTCAATAAGGAGCATATAAGATATTGCTTTCTGTTTCTTATCATCTATATACTGTAAGTATAAAGCAGTATGTCGATTACGTAATATCATTCTGGTTGAAATAAAAACAGTCTTCCTTTTTTGTCAAAAGTTTATATAGAAATTCAATTCGAATTACGAACGTATTTTTGCAAGAAAACCGTCGTGATAATTTTTATTATGTGCATATTAAGATTTTAATTCATTACCATGTCAAGACCATCAGGTGGTATGATCTGGGACGATGCGCTGGCGTTATTGTCCATCGCCGTGTCAAGGACGATGATTCCAGAAGGATTGAATGACCCCACGGTTTGTGGGTAGTTCTACTGAATCCATGGCAACAGCCAGTGTGATATCAGATATTTACTACCCAGTAAACCTGTTGAAGACATACAATAAGTCGTCAACATTACAGTTCTTGACTGCCACTAGTACATAGATCGAAGTGCTTTGAATTTGCTACAAATAATGTGGTAAAAGCTTGTTACCAATGAGATAGATAGACGATCATTTATTGTTACCGTATTCCACTAAATATTCTCAGACTTAAGACTCAGATATGCTATCAATAGTATTAATTAAGCCTATGTTTTTCTATTAATACTATATGTTGAGGTCTAACTTGTTATACATCACCTATATGTACACCGTTCTGCATTTAGAACCATGTGTTTTGCGCTATACGCAACATCGGTAATCCGTTAAGAGGAAAGCTCTACGTCAATATCTAACTTGTTATTATATATAACCTTTATGTGCACCGTTCTGCAATTAGAACCGTTTGTTTGTGATATTAGAAACATCGGTATTCTGTAATGAGGAAAACTCTCGAGTTTTTGTTTTGGGTCTAAATCTTTTCTGTTTCTAAAGACGTAGAATGTATTGGTTAATACGGGCCTAGATCGTACAGAATAACAGGTTCATTGAATTTTATTTAATAAATTGACTTTCATGATCCTAATTGCAGCTATGTATATATGAGTCATATTCCATTTGCCACAGTTTGTTACGTATCATACCAAATTCTTGATTAGGAGTGTATTTGGAAAACTCATACTCCTCGTGGTCGAATAGTACAAATTTGACTGTGTGTTTCAGCTTGGATCACAGTGACGTCATCTGGCGAGCCACCTCCAGGAGGGCTGCACATCCGGATCCGTTGTCGTCAACGCCTTAAAGAGCCCGTGTCGAAATACATCGGTGGTTGCATTAAGGTGTTATAGAGTGTGTTCTTAAGTGACATACCTTCCATTCAAGCAGGCAAGTTGTCAGTCATTGACATAAATATGTGATTATACGACTTATCTAGCTATCATCTTAGACCGACTTAGCTTGTCTGCATAATAAGTTAGAATTACCCATATCAAATAGTTTTGTTAGCATATGAATACATATGTTGTTAAAAATATATATCCTGTCTTTCCTCTGGATGTCAACATAATGAATATATATTTACAGTAGGTTAAGTACCTTTAGTGATGTTGACTGTATCGTAGTGTGCACCGACTCCAATAATCTGGTCATCATATGTACCAAAGTTGTCCCCTTTAAAAATTCCAATAACGTTTGCAAAATCATCGTGTAAAGAAAAAATAAATAAGCGAAAGTTGCTGTATTGTGCCAGAAAAGGTTTTACATGAACATGTTTTAATTTTAGACATCTCCTTAATTCGTTATCCGTCATTCTATACATAGATGGTGACGTCACTACGTTATTGTCACCTCTATACTTAGACGCATCACGCACCTCCATTTGGAGGCATTTATGACTACGACACAAAAAAGTCCGCGGATGAATAAAGAATTTGCTTTATAAGTAAACATTCATGTTATGATTTAAAAGTTAAGTATTATTTTGTTCAGTCTTACGGTCTTATGTAAGTATCAATTATAATTTTCGTTAGTTTTCAACAATTTCGCTCTTTATTCATTTTTTTAAAACAGTACTTTCACTTTCGGTTGTATAACAACATGTATTGACGAAAGGTTGCAATGAAATAGCGTTTTCAAAACCGCTTAAAAAGTTTCAGAAAGTGTCTGATGCATGTTTTGAAAAGACACAATGTCATAGCTATATTGCCGACTAGTATGGGAACAATTTGATATTTCAAGTGGCTCCATTTGCATTGCAAGAGAAGTTCAAATTGACTTGTTCAGTTTGTTAAATTTTGACACCCTTATTATATATTTTTTTATAAGTGCCTGATAGATTTCTTTCTTTAAATAATTGAAATCATTGAAAAATTTAGTAAAAGCACAGCATTGATGTTCTATGATGGTCATTTTTAGTGGAATAGTATGTTACAATAAAACAATTATAACTATTGTATTAATGAATTTAGATTAGGTGTCATTTTTAAATGGGGTAGTAATTCATTATATGAGATTAGCACATTATATAGTTGAAAAATAAATAACACTTTAATGACTTACCATAGTGAAATAAAGTAGCATAGAATATGTTGCAGGTCATAAAATGTACAACTGAAGTTCAAACTCAGAAGAAGCTTTACAAATATTTTACACTGACAACACGGTTGATTTTCCAAAACAAATCCTTCCTATCTTCCTGCCCTAGTGTTTTGGGGAAAATTTAAATATTATTAATACCATTGAGTTAAATTATTAAAATATCAATATGTTTTGATTACATTAGCTAATTATAGTATTATATTATTAATAATGAAATACTTTGCAAGGAAAGTCCAATTATGTTTTTATTAGTCTTAATTAGCTACTAGTAAAATTGAAAATATCAGTGACATCCAATAATTGGATTATATGCGTGTGAATGCATATGTTTTTTTGACAGTTACATAGTACCCTATTTAATTGTATAACAACAAATAACTATAGTTCCACAACCCAGCCCAAGTTTACACAAACTGAATTAATTCATCAATTGATCCTATTTAATTATATTAAAAACAACATGTGTAAGATTTTGAGAATATCTCATGTATTCTTCTAGTATTCCTTTATTACACCCAGGGTTGGCACGAATCGACCGCCCCCGGTTTTAACCGGCGGTTTTTACCGGTTAAAACCGCCCCGGTCAATACTCCCAAGTTTGTCATTACTGGTCAATACTGGTTGATTGAACTTTACCCCCAATTTTGATTAATATTCCATGCTTAATTAACAATATTGGTAATATAAATTAAACAGGCATGTTGCCAATAATGTCTTAAGCTATTAATACCCACTATTTTATACATGTTCAATGCAAATAAGTCAAAGTTGGTCAACTGCATTTTTCTGGTTGATTGAATTTTTTTTCAATTCTAATGAATCATGAAAGCTCAGAAAATTCTGTGCTTGATTCAATACAAACTGTCAATTACTGTGTATTAGTTGTTCCTCATGCCCCACTGTCCCCAGTCTTCTCACCTATACAGGTTAGGGCATCCAAAACTGATAATAGGGCCTTAAATGGCACCTTCTTGACACAACCCTTACTTGTCATGTATTCTTGCCTGGATTTCTTTAAGTACGTTTTAAACAAAATAGTGAACAATTGTTTTTTACTTTCCATTGATATAAAAATTAAAAAAACATAATTAAAAATAATTATTAAAAGAAAGTAGAGTAGACCCACAATTGGTAACAATATTTGTTGGCAAAATCAAGAACTTTGATTGCTTATTCATTTGAAGACCAATTGAACTTTAAAATATGAAAACCCTCTTAATACAGAAAGGAGACAAGTTAGAAGTAACTATTAAATTAATAGCAAGTTATCTCCTTTTGTGTGAGTGAAATGAAATAGCCCAGGGCCCTCAATCCATTTTAGGGGAAGCGGATCGCTACCCAAAGCAGGGGGAATTTTCGCGGCGTTGCCCTTTTGGGGGGATTATTTACTTACTCTCTAATTATAACATTTTTACATGTTTGCACTATATTCATTGCTTTTTTCATAATTTAGTATGTTTGACAAGATTAAATTAAAATAGAATTGAGATATAATAATCATGAGACACATCTATCTATAAAAAAAAAAAAAAATTAAGGGGGAATTTTTCCCCAAAAAAGTGGAAAAAGTACACTTTTCAGGGGGGGGGGAATGCGGCCGAATTTCGGCCGTGGATTTGACAGATTGAGGGCCCTGTAGCCTAAGGGCAGATTTGCTTCATTGTCACTTTCAGATCAGAGACATAACACTGCATGCATATTATTACCAATTAAGGCTTAGGGGCCAGATTTATGACCCTAGAAACCACACTAGTTCTGTTTGTCATTCTGCCTATCAAATAGATATATCAATAGATCAATGAAATGATTTATTTTGGTTGTTTTTAGGGAAGCCTAAAACAAATTTTACCAATTAAATAGATCTAATTAGAATTGTTTTTATAAGTACCTGAATTTTTTCTTTCATTTATTGAGATCCTTGAAAAATTGACTAAAAACACAGCTTTGATGTTCTGTGATGGTCATTTAAAGTGGAATAGTTGTGATTTTTAATGAAGAATAATAACTATATCCAAGTTTTAACTGAAACACAAATTATTTTGACTAAATAAATATCATATTGGGATATTTATTTTGAGACAAGTAAATAAAATTGTTACGTAAAATTTAAATTATAATGTCCCAATACAGCTAGTATGAACATTTTACATTGATTTGTAGTACTCAGGTGTTACCTCTCAAAAATATTCTTTAAAAATTAAAAGAAACTCAACAATGAAAATATTTTCAAAACCAGGCAAATAAAAGGAAAGTTATGTTTTCACTAATATTAAGTAACAACACACACCTACCATTGAACAATATATCAGGCACTTATGGTGCAATATACACGCGTTAATTGTATTAGCAAGTGTATATAACAAGATAACAGCTATTGTATAAAGGGGTACTTATGGTGCAATATACAGGCCCATTAATCAGCATTGATGAGATTAGGTGACATCTTATGAAGGGGGATAGTCATTCATAAGATGAGATTAGCACATTATCATACAAAAACATTTTTATATAGTTTATCACTGTTTTAATTATTATTAATAAATTGCTTTGAATTTACCTTTTTTTAATTCATAAAGTTATTAATTTTTGCTTAAATTCCACAAATTCATTTAATAAAAACGGGTAATTGTGTTTTGTGTTTCTTATATCAATAAGTTTTTATTACATTTGCTAATAAATTATATTATTAATAATAAAATAATGTGCAAGGAAAGTCCAATTCTGTTTTAATTAGTCTAAATGAGTTATTAGTAAGAAATAAAATATCAGTGACGTCCAATAATTTGATAATAAACATATGAATGCATGAAAAAAATGTTGACAGTTACAAAGTAAATATTAATTTATCATATTTAATTGTTACAAGGAAAACAGTTTCGAAATTAATTTAAATTTGATTTTACCATTTTTCAATTCACCAATTGACCATTTTTAATTGGATAAAAAACAACAAACACTACAATTGCACAACTCTGCCCAGGTTCACTCAAACTGAAATAAGGTGTTAATTGTGTATTCAAAACGGGTCTTGATTACACATTATTCTTGGTTGCATTTGTGTTGAGCAACATGTATAAGATACTCAGTAAGATTTTGAGGATATTCCATTTATTCCACTAGTACACCAACATGCACTTACTAATGATTTACATGCAATCATTACACAGTTAAACCCTACAAAAACCATTCTTAAACCAAAAAAACATACAAGCTGCTTCATAGATATTAAAAGTTAATTAAAGACTTCATAAACAAAATAATAATTTTGATAATAAACAAAGATTATGCTTCAACCGAACAATTAAATTTATTTGGGGGGGGGGTGGGGAAACATCTGCACTAAAACTAAAATGGGGGGGAAACGTCTGGGGAGGAAACGTCTTTGGGGGGAAACGTCTTGGGGAGGAAACGTCTTGGGGGGGAATGACCGGAAACCATTCCCAAAATGGTGAAAAAACACTGGCATATAAATTAAATGGAAAACATACAATATTATGTCAAGAAAAATACAGCTGTAAAAATCTCACCTGCTTGTCTTTGATGTTGCAATTAGCACATTCAGCATTTTCAGTATCTACTAAATAAATATATGAAAGTGCCAAATGTCCAAGATACAATGACGTCTTCCTCAAAATGTTAGATCCTTCGAACTCCATTTTATTTTATCCCTGACTAATCCTCTCACACATTAGGCCTACATGTGAGATTCCTTGTAATGTTCACAGCGTTTATTTTCAATCGTTTACGTTCTCAAATTTCAGAAGGTATTTAATTATAAATATTTATTTATGATTTAGATTTATTTACTATTTCGAAGATACAGTCTGGCAACATGTTAAGTTAGTCTAAGTTACGTGTTTAGTGATTCTTACAAACAATACACTGACATGAAAAGTGGCTCCTTTTGAAGCACAAACTGCATCCAACTATATATTACAGCTGGCCCGGTTTGATGGGGCCTGTTTTTGATAATAATTAATTACCATTTTTCACTTCCGTGTTTATTATGTTTACCAACGCCATGATGGAAAAAAGTCCGTTTCCCACAATGCTTAGCGCGCATTCACACAGGTCAGTAAAGACCGGTGTGACACAATGGTTATCCGTTACTAACAATTTTTCAATAGTAGTAACAACGGTACAACATGCCATTGTAAACACACGGTCTTACTGACCTGTGAACTAACGCGAAAGGAATTGTGGGTGCACTTCTTTTACGAGTGACAAGTGAAAGCGAACGTAGGTCAGGTAACCGTGCTTCTGATAATCAGTCTTAATACAGATTCAAAATCACATTTAAACATAATTAAATAACATTTCTTTAAACAACATACCGTTTTAAACAAACCATAAACAACGATTTTTCTTTCATTATTAACATTTTCATTCCTACGCAGAACTACTTTGGCGGAAGTATAATTTCCCAAACCAGGGGAATGTGATGCGTCTTAGTATATAGAGGTGACAATAACGTAGTGACGTCACTATCTATGTATAGAAGGTACAACATGCATATTAAGAATGTAAAATTGTGCAGTTAGAGAATTTTTTTTGTCTTATTTTTCTTATGATATATTGGTGTCAGAGAAAAAGTCACCATAATGTGAACTGCAAAAAATCTGGACTAACCCCTTCCCACACGAAGTTGTGGTAAGTTCTTTCCAGTCCAAATCTCTTGAATTCGTCGTGTATACACGTGGATGCGCGTTGCTTGTATTTTGGGTTAGCCACGTGATGGCACGTTTCAGAAAAGTAGTCCGTCAATGTTGACCGCAAGTAGTCCAAGTTGGCAGCATGCGTGACTAAAATAGTAAAAACAAACAGCTTCCATTGTTTGGTAGGGTAATTTATAGTTGAAGAGTGTACGTAAAACAACCATGTCGCTTTAGCATGTAGTTCTTATATGTTTAATACAGGTGCTCTTTATGGACATTGCAATTTAAATCGAGAAAATACTTTGAAAACTTCTGAGCGATGTGTTAATCTTCTCACACATTTTGTAAGTGGTTTTTTTTGTTTATTCATTTTTATTCGAGCAAACAAAGCAAGTACAGATGTACTTACATACGACGCAAGCTTCCAGCATAAATAGTTGCAAACACCACCGTTATCGCACCGCTAGAGTCATTTTCTTAACCTGGTTTTATATCCAAGCTTCTCCACGTATTCAATAACAATAACAAGAGCAAACTAGACCTTCGCAGTTTATTGAAGTTGATAGCATCTGATATCTGGTATCGTTATTTAAAAACGCACAATGTGCCGATACGAGTTTTAGAAAATACCAGTAAATCCTCCATGAAATTTTCAGAAAATACGCATACATCAATCCGTTAACCCGTGCAAAAGTAATTAACCCATTTATGCCTAGTGGACTTTCCCATCCTTCTAAATTGGAACAATTTATTTCCAAAATTAGGAATGTTTACTATATTTATTTCTATATTTAGAATATTACTTACTGACATTCCTTTAAGCAAACAGCGCAGACCCAGATGAGACGCCGCATGATGTAGCGTCTCATCAGGGTCTATGCTGTTTGCAAAGTCCCTTTTCTAGACGCTATGCATACATGGGTAAAAGGAGTATTCAAGAGATTGTGTTTCAAACCCCGTGCACAGGTAATTTAGAGATTAATAGATAATAATAATTCGGAACTCGCGCGCTGTGGGTTTTTCCGATTTCTGAGCGCGCGTGGGAGGTACAAACATTGTCATTTATACAGTAATGGCCAGTAACGTCGATATCCGATTTGCTTCCCATTCTGTAGTGGATAATAAGTATTTAAACGACAGTAGTGTTCCTTTTAAGAAATGTCAACATTAAAGTCTTGTGTTGTTGTTATTACTGTTAATATTATTATTAATATCCTCTGTGTGCCTAATTTCGATCAGGTGCCTAAGTTCGATCAGTTTTTTACGATGTATTTTCGAATACCAGCACTCACATCACGCGCCAGCCTTTCTGCGAAAACTCATAACAGAAGTCTTAATTCCATCAACCTCTCGTAAAAATGCGGTTTAAACAGGTATGTGTGAATAACAAAACATTAATTATGTCAATTACCTTACTTTTCATGCATTAATCGTGCTTGTATTCTTTAAATCACTATTAAATTCATAAAACATCCATCAAAATACTCTTTTCTACATTGCCGGGGACGCTGCAGTGTTCAGGGGAGGTAAAAAAAGTCTCCGTAAATAAGCGCTTTGTTTTCCTGTGGCTCAAAAGGGGGCATTCATAAATCAGATCGACGCATTACATTTTAAGATAATAGACGTCCAATTAAGACGTTGTTAATTGAAGCTCTTTATTGTAGCGCCATCGTCTTTGTTTTCCACCACTTGATTAAGAACAAATAACTTCTCATACGGTTAAGTTATTTTTTATTCCGTTTTTTTAAAACAAATTAATATATGCTTTGGGTATCTACAATTTCCAACATTGTTAAGCGAAACAGTCGTATCTCCTTCATTTTTAAATGAAAAACGACGATATTTTCCTTATATCTCGACTCGTACAATGCTTTTGAATTTCAGTCTAAACCTACAAAATTCAGTGGGAAGTATTGACAATACACAAAGGAATCTTTGCTAAGAGCCTATGAAGAAGTAACCGGAAAAGGAACTTCTGTTAGGAAGGCATCAGTGCTTTTTGGTGTTCCATATGGTACCCTTCTGGACAGGGTAGCCGGACGTAAACAGGCTGGCGCTTTAAAAAAAATGAGGAAACTCTTTTTTCCAAAGAAGAATAGCTGGGCATTGTGGAATATCTGGAGACATTTGCCCAGCTTGGCTACGGCGTCACAAGCTCTAAGATAAAAAATGTTGCAGGCGACCTTGCCTTCCATTTACGAAAGCGTCCCCACAATAAGGCATTAAGCAATCGGTGGCTCAACAACTTTTTGAAAAGCTGGGAATCCAGAATAAGTTCCATGGGACCAAGTTCGCTCGAAACAAGCCGTGCCAAATGTTCAACACCCGAAACTGTCGACAAATATTTTACAAATCTTCGAGAAACAATGGAAACATATGACCTCTTCAACAATCCACAGTTCATCTACAATGTGGATGAAACTGGAATCCAACCAGGGCACAGACCCCCAAACGTAATTGCGCCCCTGCATGAAAACGCATAGGCTGTAACGTCGCCTCGTTCGACAACTACAACCATAAATGTGTAAACGCCATCGGAAATTCGATTCCCCCATTCTTTGTATTCAAGGGCAAGAGGCAGAACCCGGATTTGATGAAAGGGAGTATACAATGTCAGAGTCCGGATGGTCTAATGCTCAAGTATTTAGAGAATACCTTGAGTTTCACTTCCTGCCGAATGTACGGAGGAGACTTGATGACAACCAACCCATATTATTAATATTTGATGGCCATGCAAGCCACACTTCTAAACCACTGATCGAATGGGCAGTATCAAAAAACATCATTCTTTTCGTGTTACCAGCCCATACTTCGCACATATAACAGCAGTTGGACGTTGCCGTTTTTTGGACCATTTAAAGGGTACTATTACAGAGAGTGTGCGACCTACATGCGCGAAAACATCGGACATGCTATTACACGGTACCAAATGTATTCAAGGGCAAGAGGCAGAACCCGGATTTGATGAAAGGGAGTATACAATGTCAGAGTCCGGATGGTCTAATGCTCAAGTATTTAGAGAATACCTTGAGTTTCACTTCCTGCCGAATGTACGGAGGGGACTTGATGACAACCAACCCATATTATTAATATTTGATGGCCATGCAAGCCACACTTCTAAACCACTGATCGAATGGGCAGTATCAAAAAACATCATTCTTTTCGTGTTACCAGCCCATACTTCGCACATATAACAGCAGTTGGACGTTGCCGTTTTTTGGACCATTTAAAGGGTACTATTACAGAGAGTGTGCGACCTACATGCGCGAAAACATCGGACATGCTATTACACGGTACCAAATGGCTGACATTGCATGCAATGCATATCTCAAAGCAGCTACACCGCGCAACATCGTGTCTGCCTTCAAAAAGACTGGGATGTTTCCTTAAAATATTGACGCAATTAATAAAAACAAACTCTTTCCATGCGAAGCTTTCAGAGATACAAATCCTTTCGAAAAATTAAAAGCTGTCAAGTCCGGTAAATAAGCTGTGGATGCGTATCTTAAGGATATGTACACAGAAAAACAGTTTATTTAGTGAAATCATGTGAGTTCAGCTCCGCTTGTAAAGCCAAGCCAAGTGCGCCCAAGAGACCTAAATAAAGTGGAAAAGAAATCACAAGCCATACTTATATTGAAGAAATCAAGGCATACGAACAGGAAAAGGAACACACTGTAAACGAACAAACGGTCAAAAAGCAAACTGTGGACAAACACATAAATAAAAAAGTTGGTATTGAAGAGGTCATGTCTTCTAAAAAAATCTAAAGGAACATTGTGCATCAGTTCCAAGCCTTCAACAAGTGGAATAGTCACGCACACACATTTAATTCAATCAGACTCATCTGATGATGACATGAATTGTACGGAAGTTTGTTGCGTTTGCAATCAATTTTATCCCCAAGCAGACAAAAAGCAGTTCTTAAAAATAGTGAACTGGGCGTTCTGTGAAAAATGCAGTCACAGCGTTCACGTATCATTTTGCCACGAAAAACGGACTATCATAAGGGGTGAGACATTCCTATGTCCACATTGTGTTTAGGAGAAATATCGTATTATAATGTAAATATGTTTGGTAATTGTACAAATGTGTGTTTATGAGTGTTTAATGTTCTTTTATGTTACCTTCTTAATTGATAGTTGTTGTTTATTTTAATAAATATTTAAGACGCACATTACGAAAGTCTTCAAAATATATGAATACACCTTTCTTTTCTAAAAAAAAATAACATTAGAATGTCTCACTCCTAGCTGAAGTATTCGTGTGAGCAATTAACTAGTTATCAACCGCATGTGAGCCCCCATTTGTGACGTCATGAAGACAGCTGATCGAACTTAGGAGTGCTTCTCAGTGACGTAGATCAGGTGGGGTAATATATAGTTTTCAACCGTTTACGACCGTTTTGTTTGTTTATATTTCCATTTTTGGCAGTTTTGGATGCAGTTGTGAATACTCTGTCTAAATACCATAGCAAGTTTTCAGTAATCGTTGTTGATGTTGAGCATGCGCAGAGACAAAGTTGAACGTGATCGAACTTGGGCACACAGAGCATAGTTACACATAACAAATCTAACACTGAAATACATGTATGTCAGACGTTAAATACAGGATTAAAGTCTAAATACACTGTTCAGATGTACGGTCGCCTATACGAATGGGTCCAGTAGCTAACTTAAAAGACATGAAAAACAGACTGTGTTAGCTGTATGGTAATGAAGGAACCTATACATACGGCTTGACATAATTATGCAATTTAATATTTCTTCTGAAAAACATTATTCATGTTCTTGATTTGTTTTGGCATGCTTGATAGATATAGCAAATAAAAGTAATGTATGGTAAAGCTCGTTAGTGATGTGCCTTCTAATCTTAAGGTCTTAGTCTTTAGCGAATAATTTTCTTTTCAGATTAGATTAGAGAAAAGCATCACAATAGAGCTATATCAATAGACATATAAATATCCAAATGATATGGAGCAATATATTAGTTCTAGTACTACTGTAACGTAACAGCCCCGTAGAGATAAATAAATTAATTAGTTATTTATCCATATAACATATTGTTTATTCATATAACATAAATAGTTAATAGATGTTTTCATATATTTATTTACATTAATATTTATAAATAAAATGACCTTTGAAATTAATGATACATCTTATATCATAATAAAAAGAGTTCTATAAAGAAAATATTTGAATGTTAGAAATAATAATAACATAAGTGAGGTTTGGAAATTTAATAATAAATCTTTGTGATATATTGGCCATGATTATATGACTTGCGTGGATGCAGTATGCAGTAGCGTGTATCCCCGTACATATCTTCGATGTTGTTATATTTTCAGCCTTCAGAGGCTGGTGGCGGTATTGTGTTTTTATTATTTATTATTTTTTAATTGTTTTTAATGAAAATTCAATACTGCTCCAGCAGCTGGAGTTTCACTTCTTTATATTGCATTGCACAACAGTTTGATGTGTGCTGCGTGGATGCAGTAGCGTGTATCCCCGTACATATCTTCGATGTTGTTATATTTTCAGCCTTCAGAGGCTGGTGGCGGTATTGTGTTTTTATTATTTATTATTTTTTAATTGTTTTTAATGAAAATTCAATACTGCTCCAGCAGCTGGAGTTTCACTTCTTTATATTGCATTGCACAACAGTTTGATGTGTGCTGCGTGGATGCAGTAGCGTGTATCCCCGTACATATCTTCGATGTTGTTATATTTTCAGCCTTCAGAGGCTGGTGGCGGTATTGTGTTTTTATTATTTATTATTTTTTAATTGTTTTTAATGAAAATTCAATACTGCTCCAGCAGCTGGAGTTTCACTTCTTTATATTGAAAATTATTATTATTTGTTAAATTATAAATAATATAAGAGTATACATAAAATAGAACTTTAATTAAGATCTCTCGCAAGTAAAAAACCAGACATACCTTTACATTCATTGTTAAAGTAGGCTAAATCAACAATTTGAAAGGTCAAAGATAAGATACTCTAGATGAATGAATCTGTTACCCAGCGACGTGTATTTAACAAGGTATCCAAGTTGATAAAATGGTCAAAAGTACTGCCGCGGGAGTTCTAATCTTATTAGATTATTTCTTACATCCATTGAACTATGCGATGAAGTAGATTACAATAATACCTTAATATCACCAGACATACAAAGAACTGCAGCGGGAATCCTTATCTTATTAAAGTATCTCTTACATCCATTGAACTATACGATGAAGACGATTAAAATAATACCATATTATCACCAGAAGAAGTCAAATCGGATGTCAGAAAGGAATATCCGATAAATGGGTAAACACGTGAATAAATTGGTTACACCATTCCCGGGGAGTGTCATTTTGGAACAGTACTTTAGCGGGCAAGTAATAAGTAGTAAGGGTACTATTTGACCAAGCCAATTAGTAATCAACGAGTAGTCAGTACAACGATTTGACCAATCAAATATGTTAAAAGGAATAGTAATATTTTATGTTGATGTGTATTTCAGTATAAAACGAGATGTTTTGTGTAGAAAGAGAACTCTGCGCTTATATTTTGAGGTGAACGGATAGAGATAGATCCAATCATGTTGTTGTCAGACTGTACTTATATATTTGAAAATATTAATTATATGAGATATTACATTGGACTGGAATTCACATATGGCGTTGTTGTTGAGTATTTTATTCCACTTTATTATACTTATAAATTGACTTTAATGGAAAGGGACGGACTTGTCCTATTGGCAATGTAGCAAAATGTAGTTAATGCGAGTCACGTCATTATGGCAATATGCGCATGACATGTAATCGAACGATTTGTTACTCACTGTTAAAAAGAAGGGAAAAGAACTTTGTTTGTTACTATGTGTCCTCCACAAACAATAAGCGATTATGGGACACTACGAATGGACTGAGAATAGTAAGGTGTTTGTTGTTTGGTACTTGTCTATGTGATTTTAAATATATTTGAACAGTATAATATATATACGATGGAGTCAATGTCTTCGTAGTTTCGTTTACAAACTTCCATTAAAACTGTATTCCCAGGCCTACGCACAGTATATGCAATGACATGGTTACGTGATCGAAACTGTTTACATTTACATGCAGTATTATATCGTGTTACATACTTATTCTTACCAATTACAAACGATCGAGATAGGTTAATCTAAAGAAAAATAATTAACTCATGGTATTTTTATCAACTATAACGAACGTTTGAGCAGAAAAAGTTGTGCTTACTATTCAGCGATAAGAGGAATTATTGATTCTCTCTCTTTTAAAATATGCTAGTCAGCTTTTGTTTGTACCTACCGCGCGTGCTCAAACATCGGAAAAACCCAGACTGGAGAGTTCCGAATAACAACTATTAAGGGATTGTGTTTCAAACTTGATACATCCACATTTGTGAATATGTTTACTGGGTCATTTTGTTTACAACGTCTTATCAGAAGAAGTGCACACGAATCACGCAAATACTTTTTATTGAAGCAGTTTTCAACATGATTATCCTTATAGATTTGTGATTTCTCTGGTTTCCGCGGAAAAGTCGACTAATGCGAAGAATTTGGCAGAAGCTTTTAACACGATCCAGTCTAATCTCCGCGCCTGGATTGGAAAGCGTACTTTTGGCATATTTCTATGATATATCTGTGTATTCAAATTAGTATTTTATTTTTTATGAAACGAGTCAAGCCATATCGAATCGCGGGCTTTATATTCCGCTGTGACTGTGTAGGTCACATTACACTAAATAATTGTGTACCCCTCCGTGGTCAAAAGTGGTGCCTGTTTCAAAAAAATTTCCTTGTCTCTTCTTAAATAAAAGCCATGTAACAATGTGAAACATACCTTTTGTGGTTATTTCTAATATCCGGTATGTGTCTCGATTACTTTGATGCCTTGGATTTGAAACTTACTTGAAATATTAACTATTTGGGAGTGTTTTCTATTGTATGGGGCTTTTGTCGAAATGAGGCCTCCGAAACACTGTTTTCTACGATGGGTGCATTCGACAGCGATTTACTTTCTTAGAAGTTGCGAGACAGTATGTTTTGATTGCAATAATTGGAAGAGAACAGATCCATCGTTAGAATGATTCCAGGTTCGAAAAAATTGATACGCCGGAAAGGCACGAACAATCCTTTGAATGTTGTCATTTTTTAATTGGACCCTATCGGAATCGGAATAAGTGTAATATAACCTGTAATTAGACAATCAAGAAGCTTAGCGTATTTGAGTGAACGTGAGCTCTGACCTCATGCAAAATCTATGAAAAAAATGTAATTTCCGCAAATTGCAAGACATATTTTCGGTTAACAAAATAACGAAGTTTTATTGGTAATATTTTGACAGCTAAATAGAATACGCTGATATTGAATCTCTTTACCGACAATTTGGGTAAATATGTCACTATTAATTGCAATTGACTGAATGTATTGTTGCTGAATGCTTAAAAAAACACGTAAAAATTACAATAGCACGCAGATATGTCGAGCGATTTTAGCTCTTAACAAGCGTTATACCAAGATTACCGTTACGATAAACAGAAAATCTTAAATGATATCAAATAATGTATATTAAATAAATGCTTAAAATAAATCATTTTCGTGTTCCGAAAAAAGCGATCTATTTAAGGTAAACACTGGTGATGTAAAAGCAACGCTTTCAGATTTGAGTTTTTAAAATCGTTTATATATATATATGTATATATATATATATATATATATATATATATATATATATATATATATATATATATATATATATATATATATATATATATGTTTGTTTAAGAATAAACAAAGTCTAATTTGATGTTTTATAATGAGTTTAAAGAGTTTATTTCAACATACATTAGGCTTAAAGCCCATGAGTACACATATATTACAACAAACATACACATATGGTCAATGACGTACAGAAACAGTCTTAGTACAAACAATTTATATACACTTTATAGTTATGTTTGTATCATCTTTAATATTAAATTGATAAATAAATGTCAGTACATGGAGAGAAGCTATTGATAACACAAGTCAGCTCTCATTTTAAAAGCTTTAAAAACAAAAATAGATAGATTTCGTACGCTTTTTTCATTTTCAATCTGTAAAAGGTCAATAAACTTGATCATGTTTGTGTTTTTCCAATAATATTTATGTATATACTGCTTTCGTAAATTCTTAAACATTGGGCATTCCAGTAAAAAATGAAATTCGTCCTCAAGAACGTTACAGCGTTTGCATTTTCTGTTTTTAAACGGTATTTTTTCAGGCTTGTGCCATCTCCCTGCTTCCACTTCAAGTCTATGGGCAGATACTCTAAAACGAGTTAACGCAATTCTAAATTTTGAAACATTTACTACATTTAAATATGGTTGAGACTTAAAGCTACTGTAAATGCTATAACTTCTACCTCTGGTCGTGTTTTGAAGTTCACTTGACCAGTTTTGCAAAAACATATCAGATATTCGTTGTTTTACTATGGATAAAAATAAAGTAATATCTCCTACACCTTGAAAAAAAAACATACTTCACTATATCCTAATCTGTCTAATGATTCCTTGACAGATTTGACCCAAGACTTTTTATCTGGATATATATCGTAATCATGTAATAACATATCATAAATAATTTTTATGTACTTGACATTATCAGATTGTAATATTTTAAACCAGTAATTTAACACACAGATGATACGTTTATTTATTAATGGCACACGTCCAAGTTCCCCATAAACAAAATTATTTTGTGTTTGCAACCTCACCCCTAACACTTGTTTACAGTATCGTATATGAATTCTTTCGATCTGAACACTATTATTTAACCCCCATACTTCACAGCCATAGCTTAGAATAGGCTCAATAAGTTTATTAAAAAGTTCAAGTCTATGCTTAACTGATATATCTGGGTATTTAACTAAATCTGCATTCAACTTGTATATTGCTTTAAGAGCCTGTCCTGAGAGTGCGTCATATGTAAGTGAAAAAGAACCCCCAGTGGTAAATATTATGCCTAAGTATGTAAAACTATTCACTATTTCTACAATGTTTCCTTTGTTATAAACATTTAAATTTCGTCTATTCTGTCCGCCTTTTTTAAAAATCAGTATTTTTGTTTTGTTTACATTAACACGTAGCTTCCATTTAGTACAATACTGCTCTAATAAATCTAGTCCATTTTGAAGTCCAGATTCCGATTCCGCAAATATTATAATGTCATCAGCATATAACAATAAAAACAATTTTAGCATACCAAGATTAACTCCTTCAAACTTATTAAGCATAAAATGTTCCTCAATATCATTTAAGTACATCGAAAACAAAAATGGCGATAACGATTCACCTTGTGTAATGTAATACTTCTTTCCAATAGTGAAGAAATATATAAAAACGCGCACAATCAGTTCAGAGTATATATTAATATAAAGAAGAAAAACTCCAGCTGCTGGAACAGTATTTCATTCTCATTATATACAATAAGTTGGTCCTTTATTTAAGGCAAGTGACCAATTGCCAAAACAGTACAAAACAGCACAATACCAAACCACATAAACACATATTTATATAAGAATAAAGCTGGGGTCACCGCCTTGGAACGGTCAATGCAAAGCATTGGGGGTTAAAACCGGTTTTAGAACGCTCAACCTCACACTTGGCCCAGTAATATTCATGATAAATATAAGTGTAAATAAAATTTAACCTCATATCATTGCAACTCAAATTAAACAATAATAAAAGGGAATTAAAACGCATTCAATTTAATTACCATTTAATTACTCAATGGTAGGAAAGAGACCAGAGAAACAGAGTTACAACTTTTTGAGGAACGATGAAATGAAACTACGAACAAGTGTCAACTACATTCTTTCTTTTTAAAAAAGATTGAAGAATATAGCATCATGAAGTTAATATTTCAGATCATCAACGCGCAAATACAGGAAGATCAGCAATAAACATAATACATAATACAGTGTGGTACACAAATTAACACATGTATCAAATAGGGAATTGTTAATAACAGTGTGGGGCGTATAAATGGTCGCTTATTAGTTAATGATTGCAGTTGCTAATTACACGTTACAAATACGCAAAAATATTTAAGGCACAGATGTCCGTTGATTTAAAACACGTTCGATAAGTGTAAACGTAAACGTCGCTGTTGCTTGTTCCACTATTTACAACCTTGATGCCGTCTGTATAAGAAATACACAGATAGACGATGCTGTCATCAACGTGAGAACTGTCTTTCCTACCCCTGGGGCGCCAGACGAGAGTTTGTCCGCGCCAGACGAGAGTTTGTCCACGGTGGCCGCAATGGTGTCCGAGGTTTTGGCGAGGAAGTTCAAGTTACCGTCGTTAAGCAACATTTCCAGATTGTCGCAGGCGTGGTGATAACAGGCCTGCATATTGCCGCGGAGGTTAGCTGATTAAACGAACAAAACAATGTACAACTCATGTTACTAAACGATGTTGTTTAACTGTCTCACATATACTGGTGTTGTATACATTATCGCCGTTTGCAACACCATGGTAAGCTACTGCACGTTGTGTTTCTCAAAACATCAAAGCGCCTGTATCGAGCCATTTCATTGATATGGAATATTTATTTTTTTATTTCGTAAAAAACAACGTCGATATAAAAAGAAAAGAAATTATGTTGATATAATAGGGAAAATGCGTAAATTACCGGAATCAGACACAAATATTGCCGGAATATTGTTTGCCCAAAAGTTGATGTGGTGACTGCTGAACAATTTGGCAATTTTATTCAAATCATCATCTGTTACGTCTGGAGCCAAGCCAAACATCTCTATTTCGTAGTCTGCTCGCCCCATTTTGCCCCACTGTTGATGAAATTCGTTGGCGAGACGGCTGTCATTTTGGGTCCGAAATATGGTCGCGAGGAAATCTCCTTGCAGGTTGTCGGACTGGACGTTCTTAACAACGTCAGGAAAGAGCTTCTTAAACTAAAATAGACCAAAGGCTTATTTGCTAGTGGGCAATCACTCCTTTATATATCAGTTGTGAATACTAGAAAATGGTTGCATAATTCAATCGATGTTCAATATGCTTAAAATCATGTGAAAAACATCATTGGATCGACAGAAAATGGAGCGATATTTGTTAGTCTGTTGGTTTATTCATTGTTTTAAGTGAAAGATTTATACATAATATCGCTTACTGACTTGAAACGACAGCTTCTGATGATATCTGACGAAATGTCAATACAAAGAGAGCGTGTTAAGTATATCTCAAAAACAACGAAAGGGTTCACATATTACAATTGCCTGTCTTCTAGCCAGTATACTGACCGAAATTTAAATTGAAAAAAGGGCTAAGACTTGTGAGTTACCGCATTCTTATAATTCATATATATATATGGGCCGTGCTCTGAGAAAAGGGGGAGGGGTTAATGCATCTGCATAGAGTGTCGTCCCAGATTAGCCTGTGCAGTCCGCACAAGCTAATCAGGGACGACAGTTTCCGCTTTTATGATATGTTTCGTTCGTACTAAGCAAAAATCTAATTTACGCGGAAAGATTCGCCCCTAATTAGCCCGTGAAGATTGCACAGGCTAATCTGGGACGACACTTTACGCACATGCATTAAACCCCTTTTCACAGAGCACGGCTCATATATTGTTTTATACCATTATTATTAAAGTCCTATTACCATTTCTAGGCTGTCTGGCGGGATGTTCTGCGACATCGCAGTGTTGTTATAGTCCATGATGGTGTCAAGGACGATGATTCCGTAGGGACTAAATGTTCCAACGGTTTGTGGGTAGTTCTTTTGAATCCATGGTAACAGCCACTGTGAGATCCCGTTTTTACTTCCTAGTGCACCTATGAGCATAGGTTATATGTGTTCGCGTGTGTTAAAATTCAAAACTGTTAAAGGGCAAAAGTGTCAATGGTGAAAATAAATATAAAATGTTGTTGTTGTTTTTGTCAAACATTGTTTGGAATGTCTGTCAACTTTTATATGCACATTTTAATTGTTACATTATGCAAAAATATTGATAATTGATCTAACAGACCATAAACATAGAAGTAAAATTATTTACATAACTTCGAACTTGATTCTGTAAATATTGAATAGCAAACAAACGTGTACAAATAATTCGCGATTCAAGTGGTAATTTCCGGAATAAACAACTCTTAAAAAAATAGTTATAAGAATTTTTAAGTTCTAAACGAAATGACGATAAATTTGTTTTAATGAGCGTCATTAAAAAAAAAAAAGTGAAACACATGCCTCAAAAATATCATTTCTAAGATAACTAATGAATTCACCACGAATTTTGCAAAATTAATACAACCAAACACTGTCGTATCAGGAACAACCTTATTACCATTGTTTTCTGGTTCTCAAATAATAAGACTACACCTTGTTTTCGATTATATATATTTAATAAAAAAATAATATATAGTAATTAATCTATTTAATCAAAATATAATTGATCGGGACGCCCTCCCCCCCCCCCCCCCCACACACACACTTGTTACATACCATACGATTTTCCATCGAAATGTGCATTTTCATATTCCTCGCGGTCGAACGCTATAAATATGACCGTATGTTTCCTTTTGGATTTCAGAGACGTCAACTGTCGAACCACTTCCAGGAGGGCTGCACTTCCGGAGCCGTTGTCGTCAACACCTAGAGCAGCCGAGAAACAAAACATGGGCCCAAAAACCTGAATTCAAATATAGTTCCATTGGCAAATATCATATAAATGTAAGCATTTTATTTTCTCAGAAGTTATTGGGGCTTGTTCACATATGTCCGTATTTTCGAAATGATATCATTGCATTTACTAAAATGTTATATTGGAAAATCTAAAATAAACATTTCACGAAGACAAATCTACAATAATATTTTGCCTTAACCAGGATTGGAACACCGGGCTTTTGCGTACTTCTTATTGATCTGGAGCGACGGATATTACAGTCATGCTTCCACCGGCAATTCTGCATAAGATCTTATCCGCCATATTGTATTATTAATAATTGTATAGTTGTTTTCGCTTATGTTTCATATAACAGATGTTACAACAATTTCCTTAATATTATAACATTGATCGTTATCAATCAATTAAACGACATGTTTTACTATTTTTGGTCATGAGCATTATATCGTTGTTGGAATCTAATGTATTCTTTCTGTTTGGAATATCTTACGTAATCTGAAATTATCACGACGTAACAAAAGAATATCAATATAAATGGAGAGAAAAAACCCTAAAGCTTACTATATTAGTTTTCTTACAAAACAAAAACGTCTTTTAGTTTGTGACGACCAAAACTTTGACGGACATTTTATATTCTGCGCACAATTATTTGTTGTTGTTTTTGTTTTCTTTTGCTCAAAATGAACGCACGCGTTGGAAGCTTACCCTTGGTGAGCTTAACTGTGTCGTAGTGTGCACCGACTCCGATAATATGGTCATCGTAAGTACCAAAATTGTCCCCCTTTAACACTCCAATGACGTTTGCAAAATCGACCTGTGAATGTGAAAATAGGCAACACATTCGACAGCTGCAATGCATAACCCATTTATGCCTTGCGTCTAGAAAAAAGGATTTTGCAAACAGGGTAGACCAAGATGAGACGGCGTATGATGCGGCGTCTCATCATGGTCTGCGCTGTTTGCTTAAAGGAATTTCTGTAAGAAATATTCAAAATATAAAAAGAAATTTACTAGACATCCCTAATTTTGGAAATTAATTGATCCAACTTAGAAGGATGGGAGAGTCCAATAGGCATAAATGTGTTTATGTACGAAAAAAGAATTGCAACACTGTACACACATTCAACGTTGTTAAACGGTCGCTCAGCTTTCTATTCTTGAAAACGTTAGTGTGATATGAAAATAATGACAGGGAAGCTACCAGTGTGTTTATCATTTGACTTAAACACTCTTCGAATGTCAGTTTATATTGAACAGATCAAGGTACTAATTACATGCAACTTAATAACATGTTAAACGTTCTTTTTTTCCACCAGCACGACCGACCTTGTTCTGTACCGACACTTAACATTTTTTGTATTTAAGACTTAGTGCTACTTTCGATCATAATTCGCTAAATTAAGTGGGAATTTGTGTATATAAAAAGGGAATGACACAAGTTAAGACCATCAACCGATGCTATTTGATTTGGAGATGTTGATGGAAACCTAACACGATCAAAAACTATTTATAATTTGCCATTATTGATTTTTCATTAAAATTGAAAAAATAAATTTGTAAAAATAGAGCGTAAACAGTATGATGATATAATTTTCTGAACGAACCCCGTCAAAGTCAAAGTTTTGATACGTTGTTTCCAGTCCAAATCTGATGAATTCGTCGTAGATAAACGTGGCTGTGAGTTGCTTGTACTTTGGGTTTGTCGCGTGATGGCGCGTGTCAGAAAAGTAGTTCGTCAACGTAGACCGCAAGTAGTCCAAGCTGGCAGCATGCGTTACTGAAATGCATGTTTCTCGGTCGAGATTAAATAATTAAAAAAATGTCTTCAAATGTCTTTTATCGTCCCAGATTAGCCTGTGTAGTCAGCACAGGCTAATCAGGGACGACACTTTCCGCTTTTATGACATTTTTCCTTTAAATAAAGTATCTTCTTAGCAAAAATCCAATTTAGGCGGAAAGTGTCGTCCCTGATTAGCCTGCGTGGACTACACCGGCTAATCTGGGACGATACTTTACGCACATGCATTATGCCCAGTTTTTTTAGAACGCGACTCATATAAACAGAGTACCCGAACTTGCTTCCCACGGACTTACTTTGGCTACCATACATATTTAGAAAATGTGCTAATGCAATTCAAACTATATTCCATATATATTTGTTAATATAATGAATCTTTAACCCGTTTTTTATCGCTAGATAGTTCAGAACATTTAATGTCTAATTATTCTTTCGTTAAATGCATTACCAAAGTCTACAATGACATTTTACTACATCGTAGAAAAACCATTTACATTTATGATACTTTAACACTTCTATCTATCTGTACGTTTTAACATGTTTTAATTATCTTTATATCACGGTTAATCTGTACATAGTCTTCTGTAACTCGAATTTAGTGGATTTGTACATTGTATTGTGTACCCTTTAGCTTAACTATATTTTATTATATTTTATTATATGAATTCCTGTTTTAATCTTATATACAAGTGTATGTACAGAAATGATAATTAAATTATCAGTCTGTATATTGTCTGACTGTCTTTTATCTGTCTTATCACATTTCAATATGATGGTAGACGAAAAAGCGTGAATGATTATTGATGTTTCAAACAGTACTGTTTTACTCAGTCTAAGTGCGTTAAAACTTAATTTCCATTACTCCATTATATATCTAGAATAGTCGACAACAATAAATACAATCGTTGTCCGTGGTAATATGTGTAAATAAGAATATAATAAAGCACAAAACTATAATAGCTGATTTGTAATGAAATACAAATGCTTGATTCACCGAGGTTCAGTTTATTTATCTATTTATAATAATTGATGCGCATTTAATTAGACATATTATACGTACAATTAAAACATAATCCATAGATCAAAATAACTCTGCATATCGATATTCGCAAATTAAAATCCATGTTCTTTTTCGTTTTCGTTCAAGTCTGCTTTCGTTCAAGTCTTGGCGGTTTATATACAGTATGCCTTATCTTCCTTGGGTGGAATCTACATGGTCATTTTTTGAAAATACAATAGAGCTAAACAGATGTTGGCTGGAAGCCTATAACTTACCATTGTTGGAGTGTACTAGCCAGGTGGTATAGATTTAGCTGTATGAGTCATAGTAGATTGAATAGGAAGATATGTGTATGGGCATTAGTGTTGCAAGAAGTACATATTAGAATTGGAATTTTAAAGTTTGTAAAATGCTAAAAGATTATAACTTGGAAAGGTTTTGTAATATTGATATACCTATACAAAAACATGATATTTATGCTTCTGTACTACCTAAAATATTAGACAGTTTTAAGCAAGATTGGTTAAATGATGTAAATTGTGAATCTGCTAGAAATGGAAATTGTCGTAATAAACTGAGATTATATAGAATGTTCAAACAAACTTATGAAACTGAAAGCTATTGTAGCACTGTCTTAAAAAGGTCATACAGGGGAGCTATTGCCAAATTCCGCAGTGGAACCGCGCAAATAGGTATTGAATTAGGAAGATACAATGGTTTGCCAGATGAGCAGAGTCTGTTTTCATTGTCCAGATACTATTGAAGATGAGACGCATGTGTTGTTACATTGTTCACTATTTCAAACTATTAGATATGATCTGTTACAAAAGGCAGAAGAATTAGATGCACATTTTGTAACCTTATCTGATACTGATAAAGTAGGTTTTTTATTATCTAATTCAGACATAGCTTTTTATAGTGCCCAAACCTGCTTCAACATGCTGAATAAAAGAAAACTGGTATTGTACAATAACAATATGTAGCGTAATAAATATAAGTGTAAATACTTAAAAACCAACACATTTTATGTAAGACATGTCTTAGTTTTATATTCCTAGATACATGTTTTAGTGCATATATGACAATTATTTTCTAGTGCAATTGTTTAAGCTCCATCCTAAAATTCCCTTGTTAATCAAATTGTGTTTAGATCTGATCAAACGCTTTCCATTATTTTACACCCATTTTGAGAATGTGTTTCAACATCCCTTCTTAAGGCAGATGTTAATTACCCGATTAACAAGGATACTTTAGATCTTATTTGTATTAATGTGTATATAAAGTATAGTCTATGTATCTTGGTTATCTTATTGTGTTTATAAGTTTGTCATGTTAACATTACAAGTCTCTTCTAAATCTTTTTAGATTGGCAATACTGTACTGTATTTTAAACCGTGTTATGTATGTGATTATATACTGTGTACAGTTATGAGACTATAATAAATAAATAAATAAAACAAGCAAATTCGTAGAATTGATATCTCCCGCTTATATACTTCTGGACACAAATATTTCTGGACGGATGGACAACGCCAACGTGCATCATCCTCTTATCCATTGTTATACTCATACCAAGTTTCAATGAAATCCGTCTAAGCACTTCCAAGATATGGCTCCGGAAACACACACAAAGCATTTTTTTATGATACAAAGGGCCATAACTCCGTTTTTATCAAATGGTGCACAATGCCATTTGGCGTGCATCATCCTCTTATCCATATATATAATCATACCAAGTTTCAATGAAATCCTCCTAAGCACTTCCAAAAGTGCCGGACGGACGGACGGACGGAAGGACGGAAACACGGACGGACGGAAGGACGGACAACTCCAAAACAATATCCCTCCGCCTATGGCGGGGGATAATGAATACGCCAACGTGCATCATCCTCTTATCCATTGTTATACTCATACCAAGTTTAAATGAAATCCGCCAAAGCACTTCCAAGATATGGCTTTGGACACACACAAAAAGCATTTTTTCAAGATACAAAGGGCCATAACTCCGTTATTAAAAGATGGTGTACAATGCCATTTGGCGCGCATCATCCTCTAATCCATATATATAATCATACCAAGTTTCAATGAAATCCTCCTAAGCACTTCCAAAAGTGCCGGACGGACGGACGGACGGAAGGACGGAAAGACGGACGGACGGAAGGACGGACAACTCCTAAACAATATCCCTCCGCCTATGGCGGGGGTAATGAATACGTGCGTTGTCGGCTTAAACACGGAACGGCACCGGGCCATTAATGGAAAAAATATACTATTTTAGGTGATCTTGTTCTTAAAGATTTGGAAATCACTACTGTAAGTTTACATTTTTTCACTCAAGCTTTATTCCAGCGAACAACTTAGACGAACACACAGCTTATTTGATGAACGTTCTTTGTAATAAAAAATAAAGTCGATTCGCCATGGGCAACTATACCGTCCAACAGTCACAGACTCGCATGTCGCGTCATGGGCAACTATACCGTCCAACAGTCACAGACTCGCATGTCGCGTCATGGGCAACTATACCGTCCAACAGTCACAGACTCGCATGTCGCGTCTTTTCCTATAAACTAGATTCTTCGTATCTTTGAACAATAGATACAGTGTTTTTTTACTGAACCCGTTCGGCGTGATAAATGGTCCGTATAATGTGCGAGTGCGCAGCTCATTTATTTTGGCTCTATGCGTCGGACACGGCACCCTGATAGCTACGAACCTGTTCAGCTGGATGCTGCTCTTCATGTATATCTTCTTCCCGGAACTCCCACGAGCGTTCTGTTACAACGAGTGGAACACCCTGGAACATACATTTCCCATGTTGCTTCAGCAACGTGCAACATACCACCACGACGTCCCGTGCGGACATTACTTCTGTGTTAACAACGTTAGCGTCAACGCTTTCAATCGTGTTGAACAATACGACAGTCGGTGCGGTTGTGTCGTTGGAGGAGAACGAAACAACGGCTCAACAGATTTTCAAGTAAGTTGTTTTATGATAATTACTGAAGGCGATTAAATATAAACGTATGTATAAGAAAACGTATTGTTCTGCACAACGGTAATATTTGGGATAGATAAATGTATGGATATACTGAGATTTAATAATACAGTATCTCAAAAAGAAAGGAATTAACTTGTCAGGGTATTTAACCGACTTGATCGGACCCAGATAATATTTTCAGTATGGTTTATTTTGTTTGGCTATTTTTGTCAATCGAACAAAGATATCCAATGCCTTTGAAATTGTATGCAACAGGATAACCACCTTGGATAACATATCCATATACGGACAAATAACCAAAAGTTATCATTTGGATAAGCCTGTGTTATCCATATTTATTCAATTGGCAACAGTAGTGGCTACTTAGACCATAATGTAAATGTTTACACTATCAACAGACTCGTAACTACGACGAGGCAACTGCCTCGGCTTAAATTTTCTGACCAAAACATATAATAAGATATTTTTCATAAACCTTATGTAAAAAACCTTCGAGAAACGAAGACACACTTTTGAATCCAACATAACGTTGCTTTTTTCTCGCAATTGTAATTTTCTTCAATTTAACCATGCTTTGCGAAGTCCTCATTCTAAACTAAAATGTGGCGATACTTAATATGAAGTCAAATATCAAAAGCGTCGTATAATTACTGTTCCGATATCTGTGTGGACACGTCCACGGAGCTGTATCTTCAATATCCGGATCTCCAATAGCATATGAGCAACGGCCATAAAACATTCAATTGTTCTAATTAATCTGGGGATAAATCACAAGCAAGACCCATAACCCTAAATGTCATGGTCACACATCGAGGTCAAAGATCAAATATTTGATGATTTATTCATATTGTACACATAACTTCACTAAGCATCAATGTTTTTTTGTAATAACTTTGTGCACGTGTTTTAGTTTATCTGGCGGTGTCGCAGGTAAGATTCAGTCCTCGAAGGTCACACACTGAGGTTAAATGTTACACATTTTTATTGAATATGCATTATTTTGTTAAAATTATACTAATCATTAAGGGATTTTGAAATTCCCTGGAAATCAATTCCGCTTTTTCATTGAGGGTAATATCACTAGATTTGGTTTCATTGATTGTATGACACTCTACTCTAGGAATTTCATCATCAAATCTGGGTTTTCTTAGAATACGCTGGGAGCCCTCAAATGCCTCAAATTCGATGGCCAATGCAATTGCTGTATCTATCGTAATAGGGTGTCTGTATTGAACATGACTACGGACCTCCGGTCGATTCAGACCGTTTATGAACTGATCAATAACATAAATCTCTCTAGCTTCTGAGTGAACTGTTGGATAGGCCTGTAAGCAAAGCTTTTGCAGAGCATAGCCAAAATCTGCAGCAGACTCAGTTTTCTTTTGACGTCTGTTTCGAAACTCGCACCTATATGCTGTTTCTCTTTCTATTGGACTAAACCTACGACCCAACACCTCAAGCAAATAGCTGTAATTGTTTATCTGAGAAGGTTGCAAATCACTTAACAATTTCTGAGCATTTCCCTTCAGACTCATGATTAACTGCTGTGCTTTTTCTAAGTTGTCCCAATCGTTCCAATGTGCAACATTCTCAAAATGCACAATATAGTCACGCCAATCTGCACTTTGACCATCAAATTTTTCTGGTTCTTTAGCCTTTCGCATTGATCGCTTTATGTGAGACTGAGTCTGATTAGGCCATGTATCTTGCCTTTGTTCAATCAGTCGAATTTGAGCCATATTGGGTTTAAATGCAAATGAACCGTAACGAGCCCGGACGAGCCCCCAAAATGTAACCGGTTTCCCTTCGTAAATACTGTTATCAACCAAAACACCTTCATGCAAGACACATTTTTATTTAGATTTTCTGTTGTTCCATATAAACACAAGTTAAACATAATCACTGTTTTATAAATACTTTAAATACTTAATTTAATGAAATAATCTAAACTTATTTGACAAGTCCTAATTAAATGAATTTAGCTTTCTAATTATTGAAAACAATTGACTATTTAGATAGGAGGGGATGGCTCCGTTCTCGACTTAGGTAACAGTTACCTTGGGTGTCTCTTGAACTCGGCCATCAATTTCAAAAATCTAAAGCCTTATATACCCTTTTGGCAGAGACAAGCATGGGAATCTCATGCACAAAAAGGCAGCAACTGCCTAATGTTAGAGGGACCATACAAAAGTAATCTATACATTGAATAGATATTTAAATTATCCAATATAGACTAAAAGGGTTTATAGCTTATAGTAAAGTTTAACTCTAGTTGTGAAAAAGCCCTCCTGTGTATTAAATAAAATGCATGAGTGATTCAACATGTACACAGGCTAAGACAACCTTAGTTAAATAACTGGGAACAATTGCAGAATAAGATCTATAATGTATAACAATAGAAGGCTGATAATAGAATGTTAATCTAAATAGTAAAGACTAGATTTAATACTAAATTATATAAGACTGTAATGTAAAAATCATTCCTGCTACAAACTTGCTCGTTTGGAATATAAAAAGCGGTTCGACGCATAATTCCAAGAAACTAGGTTGTTCATGAGAACCGATGTTCTCATTTGAAAACCTTAGTTTACGCTCGAGAACCCATGTTCTCGGCGAGACGACGCATAAAGACACATAGAACTTAGGTTCTCATGAGAACCTAATTTTTTTTTTTATCATATCAGAACCCCGGTTTTCAGCGCGGTTCGACGCATAATCCCAAGAAACTAGGGTTTTCATGAGAACCTATGTTCTCATTCTGAGAACAAAAGTTCTCGTTTGATATCCAAGGTTTTCACAAGAACCAAGGTTCTCGACAGCTTTTCTTGTCGTTCTCTCGGATATCCTAAGTTTTCATGAGAACACAAGATTTCATTTGGGATCATAAGTTCTCAGAATGAGAACCTAGGCTCTCATGAAAAACCTAGTTTCTTGGGATTGTGCGTCGAACCGCTTGCCATAAAAGCACTGTGAACTAAACTTCTATTGAGTGTTTTCAGGCCGCAATATCGGCAAAAGTGGGCCATTTGCCTAGCTCATACTAACTTCCTGCGCACTCCCCGTTAAATGAAAGCCAAACTTGGTCACTTCAACGTATTCCTTCAGATTCAGAACATATATCATTGTTTTGGAAATCGGTTTCTGTAAGGGGCCCATAATATATAAAGTATTTTTTGAACATCGGAATGATTATACAAGGCTCATATAGGGCACGTGTTGTTTTTATATATATAGGACCCATGTAGGACCCATATTTGTGTATTTGGACATGTTCACAAGGAAATCATATTGTACCTTGCTAAAAATCTTACCTGTTCTGGGTGAATATTTGTGTCTTGTTCTGTGAAAATTGGGAAAAAATGCATGTGCGTAAAGTGTCGTCCCAGATTAGCCTGTGCAGTCCGTACAGGCTAATCAGGGACGACAATTTCCGCTTGTATGGTATTTTTCGTTTAAAGGAAGTCCCTTTTTACCTAAAATCTAGTTTAAGCGAAAAGTGTCGTCCCTGATAAGCCTGTGAGGACTGCACAGGCTAATCTGGTACGACACTTTACGCACATGCATTAAGTCTGGCTTTCTCAGAACGCGACTCATTTTATTAGGTGCCACTTTTACTTTGAAGTTCAACTAAAAAAATTCTTAAGATATTGATTTCATTTCTTCACCCAGTGGCAGGATATTGTGTCTAGTATATATAAATAGTGTGAGCACAAAATAATCCATCGCATTGTGTTGCTATAGCAACAAATGTTTGGAATGTGTTGCTGACATTCCTCAACATCGTTACGGACAAAGACCCAAATATATTTCATGTATGCATGTTTTGAAATTAAAAATGTCAACTGTATAATTAGAATACCATCTTATGAATGTGTCAACAATTTATTCAGAAAATTACAACAACACAAAGTAATACTTTATAGTAAAACTTTTATTCAACACGGTTACGGACATGTCATTTAAAGTAACGTACTTGTCAATGACTTGCTAACGGCTTATTTAAATTATTTTTTGCATTAACTATTGTAGAAGTTGTAGCAAAATCAAGGGCCGAAATACAGAAGGCTTACAGACAAAGACATAAAGAAACAAAGTACTGACAGTACTGGTGTGACGATGCTTTTGAAGAGGATTGATATAAAAGCATCTTTTTAAGTTTATCTACATCAATTGTGTATGTGGGTACGAACATTTTGGGAACAAAAATTATGCCAAAAAAAAATTGGGTACGAAAAAAAATTTGGTTTCGAAAAAACATTTGGGTAGGAAAAAAATTGGGTACGAAACAAAATTTGGGTACGAGCAAAACTTTGGGTACGAAAAAAAGTGGGTACGAAAAAAATTGGGTACGAAAAATGTAGGGTACGAAAAAAAAATTGGGGGTACGGGGAAGTAGTGCCCGTGGGGAACTTGATCCATTCAGCGAAACTGGGAGGCCGGTTACATTCTCGATCAAATATAACAAGAAATATCTTAAAAAAAAGATATTCGACAGGTATTTGCTGTACCACTTATCTTAAAAAAACGTTCTGTTACAGTAAAACGTTTGTGGGTTATAACATTACGTTTCAGCAGATAAATTCAAAACTTACATGCTCTTTAATTTCACATGTATATCACACCAAACTTTATATTTCGTAGTTTCCTTTCCTAAGTTAATGATGCTATGTGTACGGACGTGATTTTACATGCCCATGTGCATGAACATATAATTTTTCTCTTTTGATTATTGTTTTTTTCTCTAATTCAATAAGCTTAGGCATGTTTGTTCGTTAAGTACGGCAATAATTTCATGATGATTCCCGCAAGTAGGTATGAGCACATAGTCGTAAGAGCACTTGAGGTTAACTAAATCTCCGCGATATGACCTAATATGTGTTTAAAACAGCAAACAATATCCAACAAACGAATGAATTATCAAACATAGTATGTGCACTGATGTGGCTCTGTAATTTCTGTTTAGTTTATTAAATATGCAAAATGAGAAAGCACGCATAAGAGCGAGTTTCACAGATGTCATACGGCTATTATGCTGTTTACGGTATATACCATAGTCGCTACAACGTTGACAAATGGCAGGTTCGAAATAATTCGTTTTCTTTACACTTCTGATCGCGTTGAAAGTTAATTATACACGTTTTAATTCGCAATTTATTTACTGAATCAAGACAAATGTCAAATACAATACAGAAAATGCATAGTTGTTTCATTGATCTATAAACATATAATGGATTGAATATAGCTGCTTTAAAATTAACGTTTTCAAACTATTATAAAATCTCTTCCCAGAATATGCTGTCCTATTTATAGCTGAGCTATCTATACCTTTATAAATGATATCAGCGAGGTATGCCGATTAGAAAAATCGAGCTATCTCAATCGGACTGGCTCGGTGTTTTACATAGGTTGCCATTGTGAAGAATTTTTTCATGGTATGATAACTTAGACGAGTTGCTTCGCAGCATCGTCAAAAATAATGCTGCTTACCTTGCAAAAGAACGTGAAAGACGTCGAAATACCTATGTGCCAACCAGTCAGCTGCCCAGAGATCTATTCGTAATAAGAAAAACAGAGCTTACTTAAAGATGTATAGAGCAGCGAAAAAAGAAGTGGCAGTGCACATCATTGAACAAGATATTGAACCAAATAATGTTTAACAGCCGAGCACAAGTGGCTATGAAAGTCAGTCAGAAAGTCAGAATAGAATGGTGGTTAGAATTAACTTTCCAAGCATGTCAAATAGACCGAGATTAAGAGTATCGAGAGAGCTGCAAAAGACAAAGAAGCAACTGAAAGATTTGAGGGAAACCTATGATAACTTAAAGAGAAAGTACAGAAGTACTGCTAGAACAATGCAAAGAGAGAAACGAAAAGCATGTAGAAGCCCTACAACACCAAGATCTAAAGCCCGAAAGCTCATGAAAGGAATCAAGTTAACCCCGGATCAAGAAACAACAGTAAGAAAATAATTAATCTTTGCCAATGCAATTTGTGATGAAATAAAGTCATCGGCCAAGAAAGCACCATTGAAAACATAAAGGCTTCTGAAAAATCTAGTTGTTGGAAGTGTACTTAAGAAAAACAGGACACTTAGAAAATTTGCAGGTAGAACTGGAATGTGTAGAAACACTCTGTCGAAGATAACGAATAAGAGTGTTGACCTACCGAACAACAAACGCACACGAGAAGTTGCAAAGCACAGAGACAAAGTTATTGCATTGTTTGAGCGCGATGAAAACTCGAGAAAATTGCCAGGAAATGCTGACTCCGTTAAGACTAAAGTAGGTACACATATACAGAAGAGGGTTCTGACAGATTATTTGAAAACACTTTCCCGAAAGTTTATCAGCGAAAACCCAAGAATCAAGTTATCGCTCTCTTCGTTTTGCAGGATTCGGCCGCGACATATTATCCTCACGTCTCTCATAACAAGAGACACATGTTTATGCACTAAGCATCAGAAAATGTCACTGACTCGGAAGGCTGTAAAGCGACAACATATCTATACCCCTTCAAATGGAGAAAATATGTTAGAGAACAGAACAGAGCTGATTAAGGGCATTGAAGACAATGTGCATGAAGATACCATTACTGTAGTAAGTCAATGGAAACGAGTTCAAACGGAGTTTAAAGGACAGAAGAAGTCAGGAATGAAAATAGTCAACTCTGATATGACAAAGAAAGAGTTTGTTGTTGAGCATGTTACAAAGCAAAGCAGTGAGTTTGAAGAACACGTTTCTAGTATCAAAACACAATACAGCCAGATGAAAACTTTAAAAGAGAACTTACCTGAAAATCATTGCATCGACCACATGGATTTCAGTGAAAATTGCGCCTGCGAGTCGGTATCCAGTCAGCTTACTGGAACCAAACGAGTGTTATATTACATCCGATAATGGTGTATTCCAAATTTAACACAGGTGAATTACTACACAAGAGTTTCGTATACATTTTTGACAAAATGTCTCATAATTCTTCAACTGTTCTTACCTTTGTCGACAAGTTGATCACTGATCTGTTATCATTGAACCCACAGATGTAGCATATTCACTATTGGACAGATAGCCCTACCTCCCAATATCGAATCAAAGTCATCTGCAATGCAGTTGCGAACCATAAAATGACTTAAAGGATTAGCGCAACATGGAATTATTGGGAGGCCGGGCACGGCAAAGGCCCCTGTGATAGTCTCGGTGGAACCGTCAAAAGAATGGCAGACATCGCTGTAAAATCGGGAAAGGTGTGTATTCAGGATTCGAATGACTTTTACGCATGGACCCAGTCAGAATTCTGCACCATGAGCAATGTGAAATTTGTATTTGTTGACACTGCAAAATGTCAAGAGAAGGCTAACGCACTCTCACAGTTGAAACTGAAACCAGTACGAGGTACAATGAAAGTACATGCTGTCAAAGGGAAAGGCAACTCTATGATCGCAATTCGTAACACAAGTTGTTATTGCCAAGAGTGTATAAATCCCGAAACATCATGTAAAACATGGATGGACGAGTTCACTATAAATGAAGACACTAACACGTCGATTATGCAGACGCAAGATGAACGCAATAGCAGTAATAAGAATACTGAGCGTGTCAATGTTAAAGAAAATGATTATGTGGCAGCCAAATATCTTGACAACTGGTATGTTGGAAAGGTATTGGATGTTGACGGTGAGGACAATACTGTGAAAATTTCCTTTTTTGAACATAAGAAGAAGGCCTTTCAGTGGTCATATAGGCCGGACATCATTTGGGTTGACCACGATCAAATACTATGTAAAGTCACAAAACAGACGCCAGTTGGTAAATCAAAGCGGATGCTTCAAATTCTACCCACTGATATGAAACTGGGGGAGGATATGTTTGACCACCAGTGAAAACAATTACATGACTGTTACTGTAGACATGTTCGTTACTTTAAGTAACAGAGATCTACTTTAATGTTTAAAAATATTTACCAGTTCAATAGTTTAGCTGTTTGACTTGTGTTAGAACACTTTAATAGTTGATTATGTCATTATAATTGTTTTCATGTGAAGATATCTTATAGATGTTTGGTAACGAACATTTCAAATTTAAGAACAACACACTTCCATTGTATATTACACGTTAACATGTCATTTAAACTGAACCACTAACAATCATAATGTTCATAACTTCGATCGCACGATGATTTATAGGTATTGAGTATGTCCAAAGCTTTCATTGACTACATATTCTTATACATAACGTGAAACTGTGTCAATTTTAAACAAATTTTGTGTCAAACAAAAATAAGATTATTTATGAATGTCGTTGAATGATGAAGTTATGTTATATTCTGATATTGTATTGATATGAAACGCTTAAAATGCACGTATGTGTCATATTTGATATATAATATCAAATCATATATTTCTTAATATGAAAATGCAGTTCATGACATGTCCGCTACGTTTTACCATGGTATATTGTTATCGGTTTAACTATAAGTGACCATGCAATTTGATCTCTGTGTGAGATAATTTCGAAATATGTGTCAATCTTTTATTCATGTAAACTCAAAATGTTTATAAAATATAATTTATCAGAATATTTTCTTAACTTAGAATCTTGTAATAAACAGATTTTCAGGATAGAAATAATTTTTTTAGATTGTTGAAGAAAGACACATATTTTAGTATCAAAACATTGTATTATGGCTTAAATTAAAAGAAAACGTCCACAGATGTGTACTCTATCAGGATAACGTAACATTTTGATATTAAGTGTAGAAACATATATGTAAATGAGTAATTTTGTTAATGTATTCCCCTGGTAACGCACATGTCAGCATTCAATTTTTCTGTTGCTGGGTAGGTTATTTCAAGACTGTCTTAACATGTTTGTTTGATAAATGCTGTTCACAAATGTTTGCAGAAATGTTTGAAATACCTTATAGTTTATTGTTAAATAGTTAAAAAAAACTGTTCTATAACACTTATGTTTTATATTTTAACATGGTCCAAATGCACTTGCTTACTGAGAATGCGTTTATATGTGATCTTATTTGCATTATAATTATATGTTATGTTGGCTAATATTAAACAATTCATATACTCATTTCACCACCGTTACGACTTTGTCCACACCGTTATTGGTAATTTGTAACGGTGATGAATGTAACGGTGGTGAAAAAGCCACGTTTTGACGTACTTAACTGCATACATGATCGTGAAAATATGTGACTTCTTAAAGAACTACCTAATTCGTTATTACTTTGTAAAGTTTGTTAAACCGCTTAAATTTATATATACATTCATACAAGAACAGTTGCAAAAAGTGTGGTATGGAAAAAGAATAAACATAAATTTTATACTTACCACATTTGAGCATCATTTTTCAGTTGTTTAACAATTATTCGAAATGTAAACAAGAACAAAGGCGCTGTAGACTTGTATGAGCGGGAAAAAAAATCACGTGGTCATTTTTGCGCGTTTTAATTCAAAGAATATGTTACGGTGTGGAAATTCAATATTAAGGACAAATGTTTTTGCTATTATTATTTTTTACATTAATAGAAAAAAAGTGTTTTCTTTCCAAATATAGCTATCCATTTTAATTTAACGATTTCTTTAGCAAAAGAGGATTTTCTTTTAGTTCAAATAGTTTTTTGCCAATGCTCCACTGGTATAGACATGTTTCGGACACAACACCGTTACATAATTCAAGGGTGTCCATTCGGTTGGGCTCAAATAAATATATTAAAATCTATTTGTATTAATCATCTTTTATAATGAGAGTGCTTTAATATCATGAGCTATTGACATTTCATGAAAAGGTTTTTAAAAAGTCATATTCGTAACATAAACACAAACTGGACATAAAATGTCACCTAATCAAATATTCACACTTCTGCTCAAACAAATATGGCTGGGAACTCAAAATAAAATATTATATTTAGAGTAGTCTGGACAACCTGCCCCTTTACAAAATAAGCTGGGAACCAGACTAGATTTAGAGCAGAAAACAGTACAAATCCGGTATTTTAAAGGTCTAAATCTGCGTTTTATTCCTTTCCGATATTTATTTCAAGCGCAATATCAGAGGTAATCCGAGCATGATATTTTCGCGGAAAAACTATGGAGAATTCGCTTAAACAGCTTTCTGACGAAGTAGTTCGTTTACTGGGAAGTTCACAAGTTATAACATCTGTATACAGTGTTGCAAAAGAGCTGATAGAAAACTCATTCGATGCAAAGGCGTCGTCAGTGGAAGTCAAACTGGTAATTGCGTAGAATTTAAAGTTCAGCTTTAGTTCGGACATCTAGATCGGATGTTGTTATTTCACTGTTGTGAACCAATATCATATAAACTTGTTTCATCAGTTTTTTCGGCGTAGCTGTATACGCCAGCTTTTCACCTTACCTAATCTTTGTAACTGTCCAATAAAATTCAAATAAAATTTCCCGCGGCTAGGTCAGAACATAGGGACCGTTAAGTAAAAATATTCTATTATACTACATATATATACAAGGGATACAACTGTGAAAATTCCTGCACACAACCATGGTGTAAACAATAGCGAAAAATTTGCTTCCAAACGCAATAAATACACCAATTAAACTGTATTACAACAGCTAAGACATTTATCTTTCAGAAAATAATACACTTGGCAATAAAGTACAAGCTTTTCATTGAACTAAGAGAGAAAGTTTCATTCAAAATGCTCAAAAATCCTTACTTGGACACAGGTGTGCACAGCTGAAAACTTAGAATTCTAGCAGTAATTTTCGTATTCCTTTGTTATAAAGCTCTTTTGCTGGTACATATTCCTTGGATAGTTTTTTTCATAGTAAAAAAGAACATAATTACTATTTAGTAAGCATATTTTGCTAGAAATTCACATCAATCTGCTTCAATTTCACAATGACAATGTTTTACTTTCATTTTGGATAGTTCACATATATTTCAAACATGCGATTTGATTGGTTGAAATTCCACTGCAGTAATAAATCCAACCATTCACGTTCCACGTAACATTACCTGACAAATTGCATACAATTCCTTGAAGATAGTAGAAATGTAAACAAATTTAATATTTACGGTGTTTTGCATATATGCAGTTACATGCAATTATGGAAGGTGTCTACTTTGATTAATAAAGTGTCTATGGATAATAAAACAAGGTAAAATTTGCTCAACTTCTCTGTAATTATTAAATTATGAAACAAAATGTGTCAAAGTGGGTGTGCACACCTGTGTCGCATTTCGAAAATTTTACCGTTTTTCATGAAACTTTCGTTTCAAACACAACTATGAACACCTTTACTGCTATAAACATAGTTATTATCTGATAGATAAATGTCTGAGCTGTTGTTATACAGTTTTTTTGGTGTAATTATTGCTTTTGGAAGCGATTTTTTTGCTATTGTTCAGACCATGATGTTGTGCAGGCAATTTGACAGTTGTATCCCTTGTATATATGTATATAGTATAATAGAGTATTTTTTACCTAACGATCCCTGTGGGTCAGAATGAATACACTTCTTCTTCTTCTTCTTTTATAATAATGGCTATGTTCAATCCTGATACATTATGGCCATGCGTGGGGGATTAAAAAGAAATAGATTGATAGGTTTCCCAAGTTACTCAATCCACTCAGGAAAATCCGATCAACAGTGATAAAAAAAGGTGCAAAACCTAACACCTTAAGCCCTTAAGACTTAAATATATACATATACAACTGTGCATGTGGTGAGAATATTAGTTGAGTTAAAAACAGGATGTAATATGAAGAGGGATGAGCAATAGCCCCAACACACACAGAGTATATGCAGACATAATTGTCTTCAGGTATCGTACAAGTACGAAACTTTCGAGGTCGAAGAAAAATTGTGAAGGTCGCGAAAATACGTGACAAAAGAACAAAGTGTGGGCCAAGATCTGTTATGGCAGTAAGAATGGAAAATACTGGCACACTCTGTGTAAGTTGCCTCAATACCTGATCTTACAAAGAGGTTTAGGGTTTCTCTGCTGAAAAGAATAGTTAGTAAGTGATTTTTTTGTTTCTTAAAAGAAAAGTGAACCCCACGCAGGTTACACGCCACTCAACTTTTTCATTTATCCCATAGGCTGATTTGAGCATACGACGAGAATATTGGAAACATGTCTGCGTCTTTGTAACACTGTTTTACTGCGTGTTCAGCATGAAACAATTTTATCTCTAATGAAAAGGCTTAATAGATAAAACATTTTTACTCTCAATCTCGACATCAATACAGTTTGTGCGTGCACCTTTTATTTTCAGAGGATTGCCAGCGCGAGAACGTTTGTACTTAAAGGCTATGTTCTCATATTTAGTACTAACTTCCATATTCCTGTCAACATGTTAACATGTAAAAGTATAAAGAGCAGTGGAAGCGAGGCCTCACTTAAATGCATTGCATTTCAACCCGCGAGGTATCAGGGTCAGTTCGCGGCCAAAATGTCAGAGATTATATGCAGGTCATCGCTGCGTCGTCACGACTACCTTATGTGCTGACCAGAGTTTGGGGCCAGTAAAATAATCTTTATATAATAAAGACGCTATAGCGTGAACTAGGTGAACTGGAATTTTCTTTAGACAAGAAAGATGTTAAATGAAGATATCCAGCGATATTATTATGGTATGTCAATAATAGATTCTTAATGTGTTTTCAACAATACCATGATAAATATTATTTTTAATTAATTTAACAAGAATTATTCCACCATATTGACTAATGTATTAAGCATGAGCGCGATGATTCTCAATACTGTTAATAATCGAATCAAATAGCAATGCCCGACAAACCACTAAAACAGGTTTGTTCGAAGAATGTGCGTATAAATATTAAAAATATGTACGGATACTTCGCGTGTGGCAGGTTGACTCATATGTTTTAATTTCACTTCCATTCTTCTTTTTGTTTTTTGTTTTGTATCTATAGGTTTATGACCAGCAATAAGTAATAATGTAAAATAAGCCGCGAAAACTCTGGGTAACATCCCGTACTGCATGTGATGTAGCTAAGAACTGCAGAAAAAAAGACATTATCTATCCTTGATCTCATTCATTGAACTCTTTACCTTTCATAAACTCCAACCACAATCAATGCCGTATATCTTTTTATACGCCCGTTTTTAAAAACGGGACGTATTATAGTTTCACCCTTGGCGGGCGGTCAGCGGGCGGCGTCCACAGCAGTGTCCGCTCTCTAATTCAAATAGTTTTCATCTGATCCTCACCAAACTTGGTCAGAAGTTGTGTCTAGACAATATCTAGGTCAAGATCGAATATGGGTCATGCCGGGTCAAAAACTAGATCACGGGGTCACTTAGTGCATTTCAAGGATTAAGCATGGTGTCCGCTCTCTAATTGAAGTAGTTTTCATCCGATCTTCACCAAATTTGGTCAGAAAATGTGTCTAGATGATATGTAGGTCAAGTTCAAATATGGGTCATGCGGGGTCAAAAACTAGGTCACGAGGTTACTTAGTGCATTTCAAGCATTTAGCATGGTGTCCGCTCTCTAATTGAAGTAGTTTTCATCTGATCTTCACCAAATTTAGTCAGATGTTACATCTAAATGATATCTAGGTCAAGTTCAAATATATGTCATGCCGGGTCAATAACTAGGTCTCGAGGTCACTTAGTGCATTTCAAGCATTGAGCATGGTGTCCAAAACCTTCGAACGGGTGTATCTTGTGACTGTTTTGCACTCTTGTTTAAAGATATTTCTTGTTTAACTTGACTATAACATTTTTTTCGTTTCACATCAATTTTCTATTTGATCAAACACCATTTAAACATTTAAAATTTCATTAAACATACATGCCAGTAATTCCAGGACATTGAGCTAAATTTTCCGGGATTTTTGCTGATTTTCCGCGACATGTATACATATAGCGATATATATAGACATATATGCATTTTTGGTATGCATTTTGTTTTTCACATAGTAAATTGAGTACATTACTTATAAATATGTTGTTAGCATCTAAAACGATTTTATGCATTGTTGATTATCACAGGCATTTCATTAATCTTTTCGAAGTGTATGATCTCCATCGTTAATTTTATCTTTATTTGCCATGTTTGCCAAGTCACAATTTATTTTCTTTAAAGCCATCTTGTTGAAATGATGCAAGCGGCAGGTGCGCGTAGCAACTTAAAATCGTATAATATATCCGCCTAATAGGTGATTCGTATTTTTTTTTTTTTAATTTAATCTTGCTTAAAAATAAATGTTTTGATACAACCGAATAATGCATGAAATGCACAGTTTCCACGAGGACAACATCGATGTTTTCATCAAAAGTTTCCGAAGTAACTGTCCACGATTTTATCGTGGAGGAGTACAAAATACGGACCGATTAGTGTTCTTGGTATAACAAAGCCACTTACACTATAGATTGATTATGACACGGGGTTGTTCACGCATGACTAATTCACAACCGCACGAATCTTCAGATGTGTGAACAACTCCTTTGCCCTTACGCAGAGGGAAATTATAACGTCGCATATTAAAGGGACCGTAAACCACAAACGACGAAAAAAGAAAAGTTCTCAATTACCTTCTTTTTTTACAATTATTAGGTCACTCCAAATTGATATGTTGGTCGTCGGATTTGCCGCACCTATTTTTTCAAAATGGAAAAAAAATTAAAAAATTACCACTCTGACTCATTTTTGTGTTCTTCTGTAATCATAGTGCATGTTTGTTTTGTTTTTAATTTGGGCAAAAAAAGCAGAAACGATTTTGAGGCTGAATACGAATGCCAAATATAGTGTTTTGTAACCTTTTTAATCGATAACTGCAGACGCTAAAATATTTGATCAAGACAACCAGTACATGTTTTGCTGTCTTGACCGTTTTGACAAATTGAGGTGAAAAGTTGCTGCAGCCAACCATTAAAAATATAAAAACATCTTCTACATTCTGTGACTTATTTGAAAGTGTTTGTTTACGTTCGAACATGCAACTATCAGCAGATACCGTTGAAGCCTGTTCAATTTCAAACAACATCGGGATACGTTCAATCCAGGTAAACTCGGACACTTTTCAGCTGTTGTCAATAGCCATGTTTTCAAATGACCAAAACAACGGTATATTTCGGACTATTAAAGGCTACCAAAAGCATCAAACGGTACTCTTCAGATTTTATCGTTATGTGCTGACGTATCATATGCGGATTTATTGAAAATTTTAAGCAACTGGCGTAACCGCGAAGCGGGTAAACTTGGACGAGGAAGGTAAAACTCGGACACAAAGTGGAAAATTTCGGACACGTAGAGAAAAGTCGGACACATGTATGATTAAAAAAAATAATAATATAGGCTATCTCAAGTAATCACTTATTGTATAAGGTGGTATACAGGAAGCTAATGGATACATATACTGAAGTTATTGTTTCTAGCAGATACTCGAAACGATAATCCAACAAAACATTCTTGGTGGTGGTAAGTTTTACTAGATCTAATATCTTACTAGCCCAACACAAATATCTACGCTATTAAGCAAATTCTGGGTAGTAAAATGCCACAACTACGTGGATTTCGTTTTCATTTATTTAGTTCCAATGCATAAATTTGGTAATGCAATCACAGTTTACTGTTTTGAAATCTTTATTTTATTTGATTTGTACACAACATTTCCAGGTTGTTGTTAACTTTAGAATCCGACAAAAACAAACGTACAACTTTTTTTTATTTAACTTTGAAAACTTATCGGTGTTGTCCTGCGTTATTTCTTGTCAGCCACTGGACCGATTTAGATAATTATATTAGACCATTGGGCCTGTATTCATCAACGCTTTAAGTCTAAAATATAGACTCAGATTTAAGACAGGAATCGAAATAGTGTTATACCAAAGATGCTAATCACACAACAATCGCTTTCAACGGAGAGATAACTAAACAAGGATCGCTTTTCATTAATTCCACATGATTTGCTTTCTCTAGAAAATTGATCATTGTGGTTGTATAAGTTACTATAGTAATATTTTGTGCATCAAACATGTTACCAATTATATTGTTTTGTAAGTAGATCTTTGATAAATTTATAACTCTGAGAAATAAAAATGATCATACATTTATAATAATAGTTGAAATGTGCATATTATAAATTAATCATTGTATATCCCTATTCTATACATATATACATTATATAAATCATATACATATGTATTATGTATGTTTGTCAATACAATTATAATGTTCATTGAGTAAAACTTAGTTTACATATTCCTGCAAACTTCAACAATTATAAAAACTTTTATAACTTCGATATTTTGTTCATAAATTAAAATATTTAAATTGCAAAGTAATGCGACAAGTCTTCTCGTACACTGTTCACGTAACAGTCTTTCACTTTAAAACCCACACTGCATCGTTGCATCAGACCCTTACGACCGAACTTAGACGGGCGGTTTTTCGCCTTAAAATAAAAGGCGCCGACTACGAACCTGAAGGCATTCCCAAGCTTAATTGCATCTTCTTTTCTGACATAGCACAGTTGCCTGTAAAAAGCTGCATCGCTGTAGACTTCTATGACATTTTTGTCAACAGGGTTTTGAGGCAACAAAAGAACGGTGTTCCGATTTCCAACTCGCTAGAAGCCCAGCGGTGCATATGGCCCTATTCCACAACGAAAACAAGCCCACGATTCACTACGATTTATCGCATTTATTGAATCGGGAAAACTCATGACGGTCTACGATTCAGTTACGACATTGGTACGATTGAGTTACGACGAATCTTGGGGTTCGGTTGAAGTCTTGCGAATAGGGTCGCGACTTAACTACGATGTGTAAGAATCTACTGCAATTGTACTACGAACGATGCAGATCGGTCACGACTAAGCTAGGACCTCAACGAACACATCCATGAATTAGGCGCCAATATCTATTGATATTGATCTAAATCGCGAGAATCTTAGCGGGCTCGCAACTCACTCGGGGTGAACTCGTGAGTCTTGAAAAAGTCGTAGCTGATTCGTAGACAGATCACGTGATTACCGATTTCCCGATTGAGTCACGATTCCATTACAACACCCAAGAACGCACTATGACGCTGTTACGAGTCAACTGCAATTAAATTCAGTCTTGGAGGTCCTGGCCAAATTTTAAACACGTCTGGCCACGATTTTTCGGGAGCTCACGAGTTGCAGGAATCACTTACAACCGGCCCATGACTAGCTACAAATGTGCAAGGACCTTCGCCGATAGAGCTACGATTGTCCCCGACCTCAAAATATTGGAAATCGGGACAAATCGTTGGGAATCAGGTCGTGGTGGAATACCCCTAATACCGAAAACGTATACCCCATACACGATTACGTTCTTCGTTTTATGAAAAGTAATAATCCTATCATAAAAAATATTGGCTAAAACACATGCACACTAATTTGCAATGAAAAATATAGATGAAAATTAACTTATTGTAGCTAAAGGTATAATGGCAAAGTAGAGATAGGAAAAGGGAAACAACTCGCATATGCATGAGAACACCAAGTAGAGTCTCTGCAGCCTTTAGACTCTTCTAAAAAAGAGATTGTGCGAGGCAACGAACTTTATTAAGCGGGAAAAATTGACTGTCAGACATTTTCCTGAGCGATTTTTAAACAGGGAAAACTCAGACAGTGCCTTTTTTTCTCATTTAATGTTAATAACGTTCAAGTTATCCATGAATATTTATAACATAAATGCTCTCTATTGAATAAGGATCACTTTTAATACAAAATTTGATTATGAAAGTGTTATATTACCTATAGGATGTAAAGTTTTTCCTTGAACGGACTTTGAAGGTTTGGATGGCGTTGTTTTGGTTTTGAAAGGAAGTTCGCAGAATATCCCAGAACTCATTTAAATGCAATAGGAATTCCCGATGATGTAGTATTCTTTTTATGTCCCCCACCCACTATAGTGGGGGACATTTTGTTTTTGCCCTGTCTGTTGGTCTGTACGTTGGTCTGTTTGCTCCAACTTTAACATTTGCAATAACTTTTTCAATATTCAAGATAGCAACTTGATATTTGGCATGCATGTGTATCTCATGGAGCTGCACACTTTGAGTGTTGAAAGGTCAAGGTCATCCTTCAAGGTCAGAGGTCAAATATATGTGGCCAAAATCGCTCATTTTATGAATACTTTTGCAATATTGAAGATAGCAACTTGATATTTGGCATGCATGTGTATCTCATGGAGCCGCACATTTTGAGTGGTGAAAGGTCAAGGTCAAGGTCATCCTTCAAGGTCAGAGGTCAATTATATGCGGCCAAAATCGCTCATTTTATGAATACTTTGGCAATATTGAAGATGCCAACTTGATATTTGGCATGCATGTGTATCTCATGGAGCCGCACATTTTGAGTGGTGAAAGGTCAAGGTCATCCTTCAAGGTCAGAGGTCAAATATATGTGGTCAAAATCGCTTATTTTATGAATACTTTTGCAATATTGAAGATAGCAACTTGATATTTGGCATGCATGTGTATCTCATGGAGCCGCACATTTTGAGTAGTGAAAGGTCAAGGTCATCCTTCAAGGTCAGAGGTCAAATATACGTGGCCAAAATCGCTCATTTTATGAATACTTTGGCAATATTGAAGATGCCAACTTGATATTTGGCATGCATGTGTATCTCATGGAGCCGCACATTTTGAGTGGTGAAAGGTCAAGGTCATCCTTCAAGGTCAGAGGTCAAGTATATGTGGCTAAAATCGCTCATTTATGAATACTTTGGCAATATTGAAGATACCAACTTGATATTTGGCATGCATGTGTATCTCATGGAGCCGCTCATTTTGAGTGGTGAAAGGTCAAGGTCATCCTTCAAGGTCAAAGGTAAAAAAAATCCAAAAAAAATCAAAGCAGCGCAGAAGGGGACATAGTGTTTCTGACAAACACATTTCTTGTTTAATATCAGTTCTAAGAATAACTGTTTATTCATAAGATCCAAAAATAACTGGTGTTGATGAACTTTATGTCCCATAATAAGATATTTTATGAAGTGTCTGATTTTTTACCCCTGTCCAATTTAACCCGGATTGACCCTACATGACGTAAGATTTTTAGCGAGGCTGTTTTTGGAGAAAACCAGAGCTATTGTCAAAGCCTGCTCGTAGTCAGACGTTCGCTGTAGGCGTCGTGCTAAAACCTTAACATTGGCTCTAAAATCAAAGTGCTTCCACCTACAACTTTGAAACTTCATATGTAGATGCACCTTGATGAGTTCTACACGCCACACCCATTTTTGGGTCACTAGGTCAAAGGTCAAGGTCACTGTGACCTCTAATATCAAACTTTAACATAGGCTCTAAAATCAAAGTGCTTTCACCTACAACTTTGAAACTTCATATGTAGATGCACCTTAATGAGTTCTACACGCCACACCCATTTTTGGGTCACTAGGTCATAGGTCTAGGTCACTGTGACCTCTAATATAAAACTTAAACAAAAACCTTAACATTGCCTCTAAAATCAAAGTGCTTCCACCTACAACTTTGAAACTTCATATGTAGATGCACCTTGATGAGTTCTACACGCCACACCCATTTTGGGTCACTAAGTCAAAGGTCAAGGTCACTGTGACCAAAAAAAAAAAAAAAAATCTGACAAGCTTTCGCAGCCAAGCGTGGCACCCGTTATGCGGTGCTCTTGTTTATACTTTTTCTTCATTAAATGGGCATATGGACGATATGTCCCTATATGTAGGCACATTTTTCCTATAACACAATTTTAAGTCAACAAAAAATAAACATAAAATCACTAAATGCTGGTTCTAAAAGTTTCACAGGGACAACATTTTATAATTTTTAAAATACATGGTTGACTGAACATGTTTAACAGCTAGGTCCATGTATTTCAGAAACATCAAATAAGTTCTTTATAATGTATAAATTTATTTCAGAAAAATATAATACCGTATACTAGCCATTGATATGCCCCTTTTAAAATAAGGTAGCGACAATGGATTGTATGCATGGCCTTTGTTTGACTGTCTGTCATTATCATTTTCATGATTGTCCCTCTCCAAGTGCTATTGCAACATGGTATACCTTTTCACAGCTTGCTTGCAACATGGTATACCTTTTAACAGCTTTCACTGTTTAAAACTTCAAAAAAATATAAGCAGCAGTAGGTAGACATGTGTCCCTCACTTCAATGATATGTTTACACGTATATTTCGTGGTCAACAGTCATATGCAACTTACTCCTATAAATATGAGGTTGATATATATTCTTTGTATAAGAATTTATTTGAATGAAAAATATATAGCTGTTTAAACCTGTATCTCTTGATAATGCAATATTTTTCTATCGAAATGTGATTTTTGTTATTCTTCGCTCGCTCGAGAATTTTCCTGTTTTCAAAAAAAACAACAGATTTTTCGCTCGACTCTTCAACTTTTTTAGCTCACCTGATTGCTCAGGTGAGCTTTTGTGACCGGTCTTTGTCCGTCGTATGTCCGTCCATCCGTCCGTTAACATTTGCTCGTAAACACTCTAGAGGCCACATTTCTTGTCCCATCTTCATGAAACTTGGTCAGAAGCTTTGTCCCAATGAAATCTCGGCCGAGTTCGAAACTGGGTTGTGCTGGGTCAAAAACTAGGTCACTAGGTCAAAAAAAAGACAAACCTTGTAAACACTTTAGAAGTCACATTTCATGCCTAATCTTCATGTAACTATGTCAAAATGTTTGTCTTCATGATATCTTGGTTGAGTTCAAAAGTGGTTCCGATCCGTTAAAAAACATGGCCGCCAGTGGGCGGGGCAGTTTTCCTTATTTGGCTAAAGAGAAACCTTGTAAACACTCTAGTTCAAGTCACAATTTTTGCCCAATCATCATGAAAGTTGGTCAAAACATTGGTTCAATTGATTTCTCGGACGAGTTCGAAAATGGTCGAGATAGGTGAAAAAACATGGCCGCCAGTGGGCGGGGCATTTTTCTCTATATTGTATATAGTGGCAGTTTTCCCTATTTGGCTATAGAGAAACCTTGTATAAACTCTAGAAGGCACAATTTTTGCCCAATCATCATGAAAGTTGGTCAAAACATTGGTTTTATTGATATCTCGGACGAGTTTGAAAATGGTCGGGGTCGGTGAAAAAACATGGCCGCCAGTGGGCGGGGCATTTTTCTCTATATGTATATAACCCCTATTGATTTTCAGGTCACTAGGTCAAAGGTCAAGTTCACGATGACCCGAAATAGTAAAATGGTTTCCGGATGATAACTCTAGAACGCTTAGGCCTAGGATCATGAAACTTCATAGGTACATTGATAATAACTCGTAGACGACCCCTATTGATATTTAGGTCACTAGGTCAAAGGTCATGGTCATGACCGGAAATAGTAAAATGGTTTCCGGATGATAACTCAAGAACGCTTAGGCCTAGGATCATGAAACTTCATAGGCACATTGATCATGACTCGTAGATGACCCCTATTGATTTTCAGGTCACTAGGTTAAAGGTCAAGGTCACGGTAACCCGAAATAGTAAAATGGTTTCCAGATGATAACTCAAGAACGCTTATGCCTAGGATCATGAAACTTCATATGTACATTGATGATAACTCGAAGATGACCCCTATTGATTTTCAGGTCACTAGGTCAAAGGTCAAGGTCAAGGTGACCTGAAATAGTAAAATGGTTTCTGGATGATAACTCAAGAACGCTTATGCCTAGGATCATGAAACTTCATAGGTACAATGATCATGACTCGCAGATGACCCCTATTGATTTTCAGGTCACTAGGTCAAAGGTCAAGGTCACAGTAACCTGAAATAGTAAAATGGTTTCTGGATGATAACTCAAGAACGCTTATGCCTAGGTTCATGAAACTTCATAGGTATATTGATCAAGACTCGCAGATGACCCCTATTGATTATCAGGTCACTAGGTCAAAGGTCAAGGTCACAGTGCCAAAAAACTTATTCACATGATGGCTGTCAAGGTCACGGTGACTCAACTTAGAAAAATGGTTTCCGGATGATAACTCAATAATGCTTACGCCTAGGATCATGAAACTTAATAGGTACATTGATCATGACTCGCAGATGAAATAATGATGAAACTTGACCAGGATGTTTGTCTGGACAATATCTAGGTCAAGTTTGACTTTTGGTAAAGATTGAATGAATCGACTCCTCTCAGGTGAGCGAACTAGGGCCATCTTGGCCCTCTTGTTTTTTTATTGGTTTACAAAAATTATTTTGAAAATGGTTCATCGGGCGGTCGAAAAAAAAAAAACATTGGAAAAAAAGTTAATACTAATAACATCAGAACAAAGAAAACATATCTTTTATAACCTTAACACAGAGACAAAAAATCAAATTATGCAATGAAACACATCTATATCTTCAAATGAAATGAGTCCTAAAAGCACCTTTTGTAACATCAGGCAATTTTAAACACTCCATTACATGACATGCGTTCTTCTCCCATTAAAACAAAAAACTGCGCTTCATTTCCGTACTTCGATGCGCACCATTACGCAATGCGATGCCCATTGCATTAATCTTATAAATTATAAGATAAACTACTCATACACAAATTATGTGTTTGCTCTTACTCGACTTATGAGATCATCCATAAAAAAAATCGAGGTAGATTGATCCCCGCGTCGTCGCGGTTATGTTTGTTAAAGTTGTTTTTGTCATGAAAACTTGTTGATTTACAACGCAAAACGTCTTATTTGAACTGACGCGAATTAATTTAATCATACACTTCAACACCGTTATTTGGAAGTCGTTGGGACCGTTAAAAAAACTTCGGATTAACGATAATTCGAAATAAACATTTGACAGAAACAAAAGAAGGAATAAAACGATTATTTTTCTTGTTTTTATTTTTGTCTTATTACAGAACATATAAAATATAATGAATAGCACAAATTATCAGACATACATATACATATAAATAAATTTTCGGAAATTAATTAACATTTTTTTAACTAAAACGCGATGTCTCTCTGAACACCGGCGTTCGCGCAGACGACAAAGGTGTAATTATCGGCTTTTGACGAGCAAAGACAAAGTTGTGAAATTACGCTCAGTATTTTGCAGTTTTGACTTCGGATTAAAGATTGTTAAAAAGGTGCGAATTATAGTGTTGGGACCGACTGAATCACTTCGAATTAACGATTTCTTCGGTTTAATGAAGTTCGGATTAACAATGAAATTTTACATAAAACAAAGAAGAACCAATATCGGGACCCGAAAAATACTTCGAAATAACGGTGACTTCGGATTATCGGTGTTCGGAATAATGGTGTTGAAGTGTATTTGTCAACTTCGCTTTTGCTTTATTTTGATAATTTAATCCAAAGTTTAATGTTAGCAAGTGTTTTTTTTTTACTGGAATTGTGAACAAGGAGTCATTTAAAGTCTTCCGAAAATGTGCAGTCTGTGTGAATTGACAGTTTGACGTTATCAAAGGTAAGCCGCTTTCTGTCTGAAGCAATAAAGCGACAAATTTCGCGCCGACAAAATTGGCTTCCTTTGTCTAGCAATCAACATGCCGAACCAATCGTGTGTTTGTTTCTCAATTGCAATCCTCCAATTTAATAATAGCACGTGCATAGCTCTGCCTTCGAATCTTTTGCTGAGAACGGAGGCGGAGTTTAACGGTTAATTTGAGCTAGTGTTTTACGTAAGTTGAGTTTCGATTTGCCCCAAAAATGCCTAATTTGTGAACTAATTTTAATGAAGCATAATGTGAATGGTTAAGAGTCTAATAGTTTAGGTTTCCATTGTGTACATGTACAAAGACTTAATGAGCATCAATAGTATTGGTATGTTCAGCTGAATGTATCAAGCGGACAAAGAGGACAAATAAATAAAACATATTGTGACAACATTATTTCATATAAATTTTAATGTTGAACAATGATATTCATATCACAATTAACGGGTTATATGTAAACCAATATAAGCAAAGGGACGTATTTTAAACTGTGTCATAAATGGACACAGATGGTAACCACTGACTGCTGACAGAGTATTTCCAATTATTGGCTGTTTAATCAGTTGCATTGATTGTGCTGGAAGAGACTTGATTATTGGTGACTTTCTTATTTAACGAAGATAAATCGATTGTATTCGATCATTGTGACATCACAAGTTATAATACGATAATATTCTGATTCCCATTTACTGTAACGATGATTTAACAGAAGTGCATAATTCTGTCACCTAAAATATTTAAATGGCTAAGTCACACTAAAATGATAAGATTAACTCTTTTATGTATGTAACTAGTCAATTATGATCCTGGATATGCCACATTCCACACCCCAGGGATCTTATGCTTTGAAGCATTTAAGTAGCCAAACAACTACGTATAACTTGCTTTATTATGAAAAGACTTGTTATGCCCCCCTTCGAAGCAGAGGGGGTATATTCCTTTGCTCATGTCGGTCTGTCGGTCGGTCCGTCCACCAGGTGGTTGTCAGACGACAACTCAAGAACACTTGGGCCTAGGATCATGAAACTTCATAGGTACATTGATCATGACTCGCAGATGACCCCTATTGATTTTGAGGTCACTAGGTCAAAGGTCAAGGTCACGGTGACCAGAAATAGTAAAATGGTTTTTGAATGATAACTCAAGAACGCATACGCCTAGGATCATGAAACTTCATGGGTAGATTGAGCATGACTTGCAGATGACCCCTATTGATTTTAGGTCACTAGGTCAAAGATCAAGGTCATGGTGACCCAAAGCAGTAAAATGGTTTCCGGATGATAACTCAAGAACGCTTATGCCTAGGATCATGAAACTTCATAGATACATTGATCATGACTCGCAGATAACCCCTATTGATTTTCAGGTCACTAGGTCAAAGGTCAAGTTCACGATGACCCAAAATAGTAAAATGGTTTCCGGATGATAACTCAAGAACGCTTAGGCCTAGGATCATGAAACTTCATAGGTACATTGATAATAACTCGTAGACGACCCCTATTGATTTTCAGGTCACTAGGTCAAAGGTCATGGTCACGATGACCCGAAATAGTAAAATGGTTTCCGGATGATAACTCAAGAACGCTTAGGCCTAGGATCATGAAACTTCATAGGTACATTGATCATGACTCGTAGATGACCCCTATTGATTTTTAGGTCACTAGGTCAAAGGTCAAGGTCACTGTAACCCGAAATAGTAAAGTGGTTTCCAGATGATAACTCAAGAACGCTTATGCCTAGGATCATCAAACTTCATAGGTACATTGATGATGACTCGAAGATGACCCCTATTGATTTTCAGGTCACTAGGTCAAAGGTCAAGGTGACCTGAAATGGTAAAATGGTTTCTGGATGATAACTCAAGAACGCTTATGCCTAAGATCATGAAACTTCATAGGTACATTGATCGTGACCCGCAGATGACCCCTATTGATTTTCAGGTCACTAGGTCAAAGGTCAAGGTCACAGTGACAAAAATCGTATTCACACAATGGCTGCCACTACAACGGACAGCCCATATGGGGGGCATGCATGCTTTACAAACAGCCCTTGTTACTTAGGTTTTTGTGTCGCCTGACTATGGTCAGGGGACATATATGTGTTGCTTGCGTCGGCCGCGTTGGCGTCCACGGCGTCCGTGGCATCACACTTTTTGAAAAAGGCTCACAGCGTCTGTGTCCCTTCAGATATCGCTTTCATATTTGGTATGCATGTATATCTGGACAGCACCTTTCCATGCACATGCAATTATTAACCCCTGTGACCTTGACCTTGAACTTTAGGTCAGAGTTCAGGTTTCAAAATCTGCGACCGCGATTCGAAAAAGGCTCATAACTTCTGTGTCCCTTCAGATATTGCTTTCATATTTGGTATGCATGTGTTTCTGGACAACATCTTTCTATGCGCATACAATTTGTTTACCCCTGTGCCATTGACCTTGAACTTGAGGTCAGCGTTCAGGTTTCCAAATCTGCAATTGTGTATTGGCGTCACTTGGTCGGTTACTCTGCACAGAATTGATTTGTGGTAATCTACTTTCACATCTCTCAAGCGATAAAATTGAAAATTAAAACATGTCATCAAAACATGTTTCGTTTTATTAGATCAATATTGCATTTGTCTGCAGACTGGTTGACAGGAAATTGTGACTTGTACAATGGTTAAATTACCTGTTCAGACGAGTCTGTAACAGGAATTTTACAACCCAGCCTTTATATTCCTTGTAAATAGTATCAGTTATTAGACACCATACAGTATTGCTGCAGCAAAATATAATTTTGCGATATATTCCCAGTTTTATTGTAACGGCCAATCGACCAGTACAAATTTAGCACGACCAATGGGAGTGGTGTGAATTGTTGTTGTTAATATACTTTCCTTGTCAGGTGCTTATGAATAATTGGACTATACAATGAAATATACTTTCCTTGTCAGGTGCTTATGAATAATTGGGCTATACAATGAAATATACTTTGCTTGTCAGGTGCTTATAAATAATTGGACTATACAATGAGACAAGTTAGTAAAAATGACGGTGCACTTTAATCAAGAGGAATTAAATTCCTTACTTTCTTAGTGATAACTTTCCTCTAGTTTTTTTTTCAAAAATGATTGTTCAAAATTGTAAAGCATTGTAATAAATTGTAAAGCATTGTAATCAAGTGAAAAACTGTGTTGACAACTTTTGCCATTCATGTACTCTGTTGCAAAATTTGAAGTCGCATCACAAAACATATAGTATCTAATTTTAATTGTTGGTGAATTTTGAATCAACAAATTGAATTATTACTATTCAATTTAAAAAAATGTTATCTTAGTATGCATAAAGTTCTAAATAAAGTAACGGTTGAATTTAAAATTGATACAAATTCACATACTTTAGTCAACCTATATGTTTATATACATTTGAAACCAATCAGACTATGTAACCATACGATAATTTTACTACAAAAGTATAAAACAATAATCGGTAAACTTAGTCTGTGATGTCTTTTCAAGCTGCAACTGTTCAATTAATTTATGATCTGAGGAGCTTAAATGTCATATTCAACCCTATACCACAATCAGAAGCAAAGTAAAAATGGCTAAGTGTAAACAGCATAAATCCAGAACAGCCTGCGATTAACTGGCAGTCTGTTCAGGTTGTATGCTGTTTGCTGCTCATCAGTATCTTAGAGTTTAAAATGAAGCCTTAAAAACTTGAATTTAGTAAAAAAGGTATTTAATTAAATAACATATACCAGTCGGGATATTTTAATCAATATAAACTAATAATTGTAAAAAATACGGTATTTTAGAACTTTTCTTTTTTCCTAGTTTGTGGTTGACAGTCCCTTTAACTGTTTTATGTTTCTGAAAAAGATAACTTATTTGTTAAAGATAGTTTAAAAAATAAAAGTAGCCAGTTATGCAATTTTGGTTCCTGTTTAGTATTGATGCCGATTAGAGAAGACACAGTTTTTAGCGAGGCAGTTTTCGGAGAAAACCCGAGCTATTGTTATAGCCAGCTCGCCGTCCGCCGTAGGCGTCGTGCTTAAACCTTAACATTAGCCATAACTTTTTATGTCCCCAACTATAGTAGTGGGGGACATATTGTTTTTGCCCTGTCTGTTGGTCTGTTGGTTGGTTGGTCTGTTGGTTGGTTGGTCTGTTGGTTGGTTGGTCTGTTGGTTGGTTGGTTGGTTTGCCCCAACTTTAACATTTGCAATAACTTTTGCAATATTGAAGATAGGAACTTGATATTTGGCATGCATATGTATCTCATGGAGCTGCACATTTTGAGTGGTGAAAGGTCAAGGTCATCCTTAAAGGTCAAAGGTCAAATATATGGGTCAAAATTGCTCATTCAATGTACACTTTTGCAGTATTTCAATATTCAAGATAGCAACTTGATATTTGGCATGCATGTGTATCTCATGGAGCTGCACAATTTGAGTGGTGAAAGGTCAAGGTCATCCTTCAAGGTCAGATGTCAAATATATGTGGCCAAAATCGCTCATTTTATGAGTACTTTTGCAATATTGAAGATAGCAACTTGATATTTGGCATGCATGTGTATCTCATGGAGCTGCACATTTTGAGTGGTGAAAGGTCAAGGTAAAGGTCATCCTTCAAGGTCAGAGGTCAAATATATGTGGCCCAAATCGCTAATTTTATGAATACTTTTGCAATATTGAAGATAGCAATTAGATATTTGGCATGCATGTGTATCTCATGGAGCTGCACATTTTTAGTGGTGAAAGGTCAAGGTTAAGGTCATCCTTCAAGGTCAAATATATGGGTCAAAATTGCTCATGTAATGTCACTTCTGCAATATTGAAGCTAGCAATTTCATATTTGAAATGCATGTGTATCTCATGGAGCTGCACATTTTGAGTGGTGAAGGGTCAAGGTCAAGGTCATCCTACAAGGTCAAACGTCATATAGGGGGACATTGTGTTTCACAAACACATCTTGTTAAATATTGAAGATAGCACTTTGATATTCGACATGCATGTGTATCTCATGGAGATGCACATTTTGAGTGGTAAAATTTTAAGGTGAACATCATCTTCAATGTCTATGATCGAAAAAACAAAGTCAAGGGAAGTAATAAGCTTTAAATGGACATATTTATCTGACCTGCCCACGGATATATTTTTGTTAAATAAATCAAAGCGGCCCAGTAGGCGGCATTTTGTTTCTGACAAACACATTGTGGTAAAAGGTCAAGGTCAGGTCATCCTTTACGGTCTATGGTAAAAAATACAGATTTAAGGGAAGTAATAAGCTTTAAAAAGGGAGAAAATTATTCAATATTGAACATAGCCACTTTATATATTTGGCATGCATGTGTATCTCATGGAGCTGCACATTTTGAGTGGTGAATCTGCAGTCACGGTAGTGGCTTTTAATTATTTGCTACCTACTAAAAATACTAAAATAGAGATTTTTTACAGACAATTATTTTCAAGGGAAGTAATTTATATAATTATATATCTCATATTACATATTTCCTTACCAAGAATTGAAGTTCTTTTCACAGTAACTGTACAGATTTATTATTTTGATTATTTATAACCCAAATGATTGATTTGTCAAAGTGTTTTTTTTTAAATGATATAATTTCTTTAATGTTCATTACATACCTGTGGACTTATGTCCATAGATACATGTGTACATGATCAACTCTGGCTATGATCTCTTTTAAACCACAGGCCTTGGTTGTCAGTGATGTCTGACATGGTCATAATTGACTGTGAGACCCTCCCCACCCCTCCCCTCCGGTTGGATTGGACAAATTTCAAGGGAAGTAATAACCTTTAAAGGGAGATGATTTCTATACCTGCCAAATGATAAATAGAAATGTTATTTCAATGCGGCGCAGTAGGGGGCATTGTGTTTCTGACAAACACATCTCTTGTTGGGTCACTAGGACAAAGGTCAAGGTCACTGTGACCTCTTAAAAAAAATAAAAAAATTCTTACAAGCTTTCGCAGCCGAGCGTGGCACCCGTTATGCTGTGCTCTTGTTGTAATCATTGTTTGTTTTGCAATACACTATTAGCACGTTTAGAGCAATGCTAGGCCTCTGGTATTATCCTTGGTAGCAGACAAACAACTTTTTTTTATGAATAAAATGTCAAATATTTCCTTTTAATTTGCTTGAAATATGAATGGCAGAATTTTTGAATGGTAAAATACATAAATGTTATCAAGTTTCCAATAAATAATGATATTTTATACCGTTCTTATTGTTTATTTAACCTTCTATTGATTTGTTGTTGCATATGTAAACAAAATGTGTGCGCGCTTACTAGTGTCGGGTTTATCACTGTATAAAATAATGTATTTTCGTGACTGATAGAAAAAGGTGGTTAATTAAAAACGGTAGTGGGGAATACATGCATGTCATATCATATTCATGTCGATCACTCACTGATAATCGTCAATAAAGTGAAATTTCATATAAAAATGTATTATAACTTCAGTCTCTAAATACAGATAAAATGTCACCAGAATGCAGGATTTTACGTTTATTTTCAAAATTGTCTACGGGGAAGGACCTCCAAATCACCTGATTGCAGGAGGGGGACGCCCCCTCCTGCATCTACTCCTTCGCCACTTCGTTGCTCAATAACAATCTTTGATGGGAAATTTTGCACCCCCCTTTTCAAAACCCTGGCTACGGGCCTGTGGTCAGTGTTCAGTATCAGATTAAGTAAACATTGGTATATTTATGTACATTTTCAGACTGGGAAAATTTATACTAATATAAATTTCTGTTATAGTTTATATTTATGATAGAATAAAAAATTTGTTGAGTGTTTTGTTTAAGGAAACCTCTTAAATGATGAAAACAACCGTAAATCTTGTTATAATAAAACCTTACCATTCATTATTGTAATAATGAAATAATAATTAAAAAAGAGTGAAATTTGCCAAAAAAGATAAATTAAAGGTGAATCGAAATTAATGTTAATTATAATATAATGTATATTTTTTGTAATGTCATATTTTGGACTTATTATTATGTTAAATGTAAATTTCCTAGTATATATAAAAAAAAATTCCTAGTATATATAAAAATAAAATTGCCACCATTTTTCGTACAAAAGATCTGTAACAAAGATAGACAGGTAGGCAGTTAGTGGAAAGTCTTAAAGTCTAGAAGTTTAAAAGACAGCAGTAGATAAAACATATTTTAATTAAAACTTGTGTTTTATAATTAGTTATCATTTAACATTTTACAAACCTTTAAAACAGCTGATATCCTTACTTTTGAATTTTTAAACAGAAATATAAAATGTTAGGTCTGAAAGTAAGCTTTTAAGCTTCTAGCAATTTAACATTGAATAAAAATATGCACGGATATTAGATCAAAGCTTTGTGACAATCATGATTTATCCTGTAGTTTAACAAAATAGTTATGTTTATAATGAATTTTATTTAAATGTGCAATGTATAATTACAATGATTTTTTTTAAATAAAAATGTTTATTAAGTTATCAGTTACCAGTCATTTTTTGTTCTGTACTTTCTTTGATATTTAATTATTATTCAGGTTCATTGAATTTTGCTAAGTCCTATATAAGGCTCTGTATAAAACACGAAGTTCAAAATTCCATATCGTGGCATCTAAATCATTTTATAAGTATGGAATTTCACCTCACAAAAGCAACAAAGTGCGAAATCCCATCTGCATTGAATCTCAAAATAAATCCTTCTGAAAAAGTAAAAGTCCATTTTTCCACATTTAATTTATAAATCTTTGCATTGTGAAATAGATTACATGTAAGTCCAAATCTCCGCAACTGAACATTTTCTATGTGTCATTTTTCCTCGTTTTCTCCACATTTAAGATATATTTCCGCAAATAGCAAATTCTTGTTCACGGAGATTTGCGGAAAATGAAGCTTTCCGCAACTGTTCCGCAATTTTCCATATTTTCTCTGCTTTTTGAAATGCAACGCGGAAATCTGAACTAAGGGTACTCTGCCACGAAATGTAAAGCCTTTTTTTCAATTACATATTTAAGAAAGCTATTGCTATCACATAAAAGGTGTTGCATTATTTAAGTTGTAATTTTAGAAGATCCCATATGATAATTTCATTCAGATTTACTAAACAAAATAATTGTAAAATAATAAATTGTTTTGTTTTTTTTGCTTTCAGCGATTGTCAAAAAAGATTGTGTAGCAACTTACCCCTGACAAGGACCTAAGCAGTGCAGTCGCATAGTCATGGTGCTGTTATCAAATGATGCAAAAACTTAATATAATTTAGTTTGTAACTAAATCAAATTACAAATTCTCTTTTTATCTCACACCCTATAATGAACTGACCTTCATATAAAAAAGATGTCAAATTAATTTTATATTGTGAAAAGCAAAATATAAAGAGAAGCAAGTTGGTGAACCACATTGCATTAAGTTGTAATTTTAGTAGATCCCTTATGATCATTTTATTCAGATTGACTAAACAAAATGATTTTAAAATAGTTAATTGTATTTTTAGCTCACCTGATTGCTCAGGTGAGCTTTTGTGACTGGTCTTTGTCTGTCGTCCGTCCGTCTGTCCGTTAACATCTGCTCGTAAACACTCTAGAGGCCACATTTCTTGTCCCTTCTTCATGAAACTTGGTCAGAAGCTTTGTCCCAATGAAATCTCGGCCGAGTTCGAAATTGGGCTGTGCCAGGTCAAAAAAAATGAAAAACCTTGTAAACACTGTAGAAGTCACATTTCATGCCCAATCTTCATGTGACTTTGTAAAATGTTTGTCTTAATGATATCTTGGTTGAGTTCAAAAGTGGTTCCGGTCCGTTGAAAAACATGTCCGCCAGTGGGCGGGGCAGTTTTCCTTATTTGGCTATAGAGAAACTTTGTAAACACTCTAGAAGTCACAATTTTTTACCAATCATCATGAAAGTTAGTCAAAACATTGGTTTAATTGATTTCTCGGAGGAGTTCAAAAAAGGTCCAGATCGGTGAAAAACATGGCCGCCAGTGGGCATGGCATTTTTCTCTATATGTATATAGTGGCAGTTTTCCCTATTTGGTTATAGAGAAATCTTGTAAACACTCTAGAAGTCACAATTTTTGCCCAATTATCATGAAAGTTGGTCAAAACATTGGTTTTATTGATATCTCGGACGTGGTTGAAAATGGTCCGGATCGGTGAAAAAACATGGCCGCCAGTGGACGTGGCATTTTTCTCTGTATGTATATAGTGGCAGTTTTCCCAATTTGGCTATAGAGAAATCTTGTTAACAATCTAGAAGTCACAATTTTTGCCCAATCATCATGAAAGTTGGTCAAAACATTGGTTTTATTGATATCTTGGACGAGTTCAAAAATGGTCCGGATCGGTTTAAAAACATGGCCGCCAGTGTGTGGGGCATTTTTCTCTATATGTATATAGTGAAAACATGTGAACACTCTAGAAGTCCTTCCACCAGATGGTTTCCGAATGATAACTCAAGAACACTTAGGCCTAGGATCATGAAACTTCATAGGTACATTGATCATGACTGGCAGATGACCCCTATTTATTTTCAGGTCATGAGGTCAAAGGTCAAGGTCACGGTGACCCGAAACAGTAAAATTGTTTCTGGATGATAACTCAAGAACGCTTAAGCCTAGGATCACGAAACTTCATAGGTACATTGATCATGACTCGCAGATGACACCTATTGATTTGCAGGTCACTAGGTCAAAGATCAAGGTCACGGTGACTCAACTAAGAAATATTGTTCTCGGATGATAACTCAAAAACGCTTACACCTAGGATCATGAAACTTCATATGTACATTGATCATGACTTGCAGATGACCCCTATTGACTTTCAGGCCACTAGGTCAAAGGTCAAGGTCACGATGACCCAGACACAGTAAAATGGTTTCCAGATGATAACTCAAGGAAGCTTACGCCTAAAATCACAAAATTTCATAGGTACATTGATCATGACTCGCAGATGACCCCTTTTGATTTTCAGGTCACTAGATTAAAGGTCAAGGTCATGGTGACTCGACACAGTAAAATTGTTTTCGGATGATGTCTCAGGAGTACTCATAGGCCTAGGATCATTTAACTTTATAGGTTCATTGATCATGACTGGCAGATGACCCCTATTGATTTTCAGGTCTGTAGGTCAAAGGTCAAGTTCACAGTGACAATAAACGTATTCACACAATGGCTTCCACTACAACTGACAGCCCATATGGGGGGCATGCATGTTTTACAAAAGCCCTTGTTATTTTTGTAAGCAATTAAGTTTGATGTTTGGAAAGGGGGGTCAACTCAAAATATAGGTAACAAGGTCAAATCTTAAACAGACAATAACACTCCATACGCCAGAGTTTTGGTTCAATAATGATGAAACTTGACCAGGATGTTTGTCTGGACAATATCTAAGTCAAGTTTGACATGTGGTAAAGATTGAATGAACCGACTCCTCTCAGGTGAGCAAACTAGGGCCATCTTGGCCCTCTTGTTTAAAAAAAATCTGTAGACCAACAAATCAATTTGGAGTGGCCTTAGTTTATATTGATTAAAACATCAGGGCTTTTCATCAGGAAATTGGGAAAAGGCACTAGCCTTCCAAATTGGGAATTTCATGTGCGATACTGCTAATTTGTGAAAGACCGTGTTTTTGAAAGTTTTTCAAACAGGGTCTTTTTCATTGTGCAGAAGTATTAAGACACATTGTGGTTCATTCTTAATCATATTAGAGCTTATTGCTTTCAGTTTGGGAGATGCCCAATATGTCGAAGTAAAAAAAAAAACAACATTTAATTTGAGAAATTTCTCTATCAATTTTGGGAAAAAATGACCCTATTTTCAATTGGGAAGCAGCCGAATTTCGATATGATAACAGGACCCTTGTTAATTGATCGATTTATGACACGTAGCGAAGTCATGGCATTGCCATGGAGACACTGCGGATTAGTGGGAACACAAATTCGAGGTGCAGTTAAGCCTAAGATTAATAAGGTACATATGGATTTTGTAAAATCCGGGACATTTGACAGATTTCTGGGACTGCGGGACATATTCTTCATTTCCAGGACAATCCTGGACAATCCGGGACGTATGGCTTGTATGCATTAAAACCTAGCAGACCATTGGCTAAAGGTTTCTGGGCCATAACATTTGCATAAATAACTATGTAAACCAGTAAAAGACAACGGTTTCACCCAACAGCTTAAAGTGAAACATATATAAAAGAAATGTATTGCTAACAGACTGGTATTTTTAAGTAGGAGTAATATGTTGCAACAATTAATGCTTTGCATATTGCATACCCGAATTTGATTTTCAATGCAATAGTTTCAGACAGAGGGGGTAATCACGTGATAGTCAAGATGGCGACGTCCATACCGAGACAGTTATTTTTCACCGTTTTATACCATTTATTACTTCTGTTTATTTTTAAATGACGCTCACTTTTCAGCCACATCAGTAAAAAGGTGATAAGCATTTATATCATATTTAAATTCGCTTTATACCTCGACTTTACTCGACGCAAATTTTTAGTGGATCCCTAATTAGGTCATCCCGCTAAGAAATTTCACACCGAGAAAAGTCGAGATATAGAGCGAATATTACTATGAAATAAAAGCCAGTAACTTTCTTCCTAATATGGCTGGAAAGTTAGCGGAATAAAAAATAATAATAAAAGTTATAATTGGTATTAAACGACAAAAATACCTGCCTCGGCATGGACGTCGCCATCTTGTCTGTCGCGTGATTACCCCCTCTGGTTTCAGAGTTTCCCTTATTTTCAATCACCTTTTTTTTCTCCAAATTTTCCGACTACTCTATTTGTAGTGGTATCGGGTCATTTCGCCCTATAACCTCTTCGCCCTAAGTCAACCTGAGTGGTTTTGCCCTTGGTTGTTTCGCCCTTACAAGTGGGTTGTTGCTCCCTTATTAGCTCGGCTGTTTTCGGAGGTATTGTTATAGCCAGTGTGTCGTGCTAAAACCTTGACATTTTGCTCTAAAATCAAAGTGCTTCCAACTGAAACTTTGATACTTAATATGTATATGCACCATGATGAGTTCTACACACCATAATCATTTTGGGGTCACTAGGTCAAAGGTCAAGGTCACTGTGACCTCTAAAAAAAATATAATCTGACAAGCTTTCATTCATTCAAAACTGCACCCACAGCTGAGCATGGCACCCGTTATGCAGTGCTCTTGTTTTATAATATAATGGTTTTGTTTAACATATATGGGAAACTAAGACACACATTTGATTATTCCGCAATTATCCATTTGATTGTAATTGCAATAAATTAACGGAAACATTATGTTGCATTATGTTACAAACTAAGTATCATAATTAATAAGTTTGGCAGAGGTATGATTAGTTGATTTGCCAATTAAAATAATTTTAGGACCTTTAACATTTATCCAACCAACATAGATCCGAAGATGTTTGATAAGACAGATGATTGGCTAATTAATAGCATAAAAACACTTGTTATGTGCTTTCTAAGTATCCCCTTATCCCCAAACATTGTTGTTAAATTTCAAAAGGAAGTAGGACTTCAGCTTGTGACAAGCTAAAGAAAAATCCTTTTAAATCGCTGTATGTGTAAAAACTAGGGTGAAAGACCCAGAAATTATGGCGAAACGACCCAGAGCTAACGCAGCCTTGTCATTATTAACCGATTGCCGATCGAATTCATCGGTTAAAATTTCCAGAAAATTGGTTGTTTTTCCAGAATCTTTAAAATTGCAATCAGAAGTTTTGATCTCGAAAACCGACAATAATTGAAGGAATAACCATAGAATGTTTTGACCTGGGGCCGTTTTAACTAGCTACCGCGACACCAATAATTTGCCGCGTTTTGTAAAACGGCTTTTGATTGGTTTATCGCTTCGGTATACGGCCAATCATGTAGAAATTGGTCAACATTTCTCACCGCCGCGCAACACCACGGTAGCAGTGTGCAACTGTACATGCAAAAATAAAAACATTTTAATTCAAAATTGTTTAAATACTGTGGCTAATAAAAATAAAGATAATTGTATAGAAAATTAATATATGTTTTAATTCATAGGTACGTCTACAATAAATTTATTCATCGTTTCCAAGCTTATGCCGAGTAATTACGGCAAATTGGGACCCCACTTGCGTAAAACACGTGTTCAATAAACCGTTGAACTCCACCTCCGTTCCCTTCAAAAGATTCCAAAGGCGGAGCTATGCACGTGCTGTTACGTATTTGGATGGTTGCTATTGAGTTATAATCACCCAATTGGTTAAGCATGTTTATTGCTAGACGCTAGACAAAGGAAGCCAATTTTGTCGAGGAGAATGGTGTGGCTTTATGCTTTCAGACAGGAAGCAGCTTTCCTTTCATGACGTCAAACTGTCAATTCACACAGATTGCGAATTTCTGAGAGACTTTTATTAGGGTCCTCGGTCATTTGTTTACATGTTCAGTATAGAAAAAACACCTGTTAACATAAACACTTTGGATTAAATTATGAAAATAAAAACAATGTTGCAAACTGTGATTATATTAATTGGTAAGTATCAGTTAAAAGACTACGTTTTGTTTGTCGTAAATCAACGAGTTTCCTATACAACTACTTCTACAACAATTACCGTGGGAATCGATCGATCTTGGTCGATTTTTTTTTTTATTGTATATACCGGTATATATATATATATATATATATATATATATATATATATATATATATATATATATATATATATATATACTTGTAATAAATGTAATTTTTTTAAAAATTAGGAAGTCAAACAAAGTTAAATTGATCGTTATCTCTTTAAAAACGGAGTTTCCTCCGCGTTGCCAAACGCCAAGGGTCGCCGCGTCAGCTTATCAATTTGCCGATCGTTAACCTCGGAGACTTCAATCATGCAAACTCCGCGTATCTTGGGACGTTCTTATTCTCCCTCCATAAGCGTGCCCGCGGAGTAGCGAGGGAAATTGGGGGAAACGCGTGGACTTTACTGTACAGTGTACTAACAATGTGAAAATCTTTCTCTTCTTTTAAGACCTCATTTTACCTTTTTGTGCTCTGAGAATAGCAATATTTTGTCCCTCAAAATGTCTAGAATTCGTTTTCGGTCAGGGGGGCTTTGCCCCCAAAGCCTCCCTAACAGGGCGTTGCCCTGGACACACATTGGGGCCTAGGCGGCCCCCTTGACCCCCGGCATAATTGGTTACTTTTCCAAAATAATCCCTTGTTTGAAATCTAAATGACAACCCTGCTAACGGGTATTAGGGCGAAACAACTCAGGGGCGAACAGGTATTAGGGCGAAACAACTCAGGGGCGAACAGGTATTTGGGCAAAACAACTCAGGGGCAAACAGATATTAGGGCGAAACAACTCAGGGGCAAACAGGTATTAGGGCGAAACAACTCAGGGGCGAACAGGTATTAGGGCGAAACAACTCAGGGGCGAACAGTTATTAGGGCGAAACAACTCAGGGGCGAACAGGTATTAGGGCGAAACGACCCTGATTCATTTGTAGTCTGTAAATTTTCAGACAAAATTTTATTATTTTTAAATGTCAGCAGGCCTCGACACTAACTTTTTTTCAACTAGCCCAATCCGGCTAGTCAATACAGAACCTGCTAGTCCTGACCAATCTTTCATGTGCCCTGACCCAAGTATTATCAAAACATTTATATTTATCATTCAACTTGTATTTTCTTGTGCATGGTGATGCGCAATTATGATTCAATCATTTTTATTAGCTTGCCTTACTAATGGGTAAGTGAATCTTAAATGTCGCAAAATTACGTGTTAGGGTAAAATTGTGCAGGGTTAGCTCCCTTTAAGTTTTATACTAAAAGCTGGGATCGACCTTTAATATTAGTTTTGCTTATTGAATTGCGTAGAAAAGATTGTCAAAACAATTCTAATCGATCAAACAAATTAAAGTTATTTAAATTGATAAAAAATTAATAATTTTAATGTAACTTTGTGTTAATGTCGAGTTTGATACCTTCATCGATCCCGGACGATCATGGGTGATCCCGGCTTTTAGTTTAAAATGTATTTTTATCCAGAAAACACGTCACTTCGAGGAAACCAATCAAAAACCAAATCTCTGTTGGTTGGTTGGTCTGTTGGTTGGTTGGTTTGCACCAACTTTAACATTTTGCAATAACTTTTGCTATATTGAAGATAGTATTTTCATATTTGGCATGCATGTGTATCTCATGAAGCTGCACATTTTGAGTGGTGAAAGGTCAAGGTCATCCTTCAAGGTCAGAGGTCAAATATATGTGGCCAAAATCGCTCATTTTTGATATTTGGCATGCATGTGTATCTCATGGAGCTGCACATTTTGAGTGGTGAAAGATCAAGGTCATCCTTCAAGGTCAGAGGTCAAATATATGTGGCCCAAATTGCTTATTATATGAATACTTTTGCAATATTGAAGAAAGCAACTTGATATTTGGCATGCATGTGTATCTCATGGAGCTGCACATTTTGAGTGGTGAAAGGTCAAGGTCATCCTTCAAGGTCAGAGGTCAAATATATGTGGCCCAAATTGCTTATTTTATGAATACTTTTGCAATATTGAAGATAGCAACTTGATATTTGGCATGCAAGTGTATCTCATGGAGCTGCATATTTTGAGTGGTGAAAGATCAAGGTCATCCTTCAAGGTCAAATATGTGGGTCAAAATTGCGCATGTAATGTCACTTCTGCAATATTGAAGCTAGCAATTTTATATTTGAAAGGCGTGTGTATCTCAAGGAGCTGCACATTTTGAGTGGTGAAGGGTCAAGGTGAAGGTCATCCTACAAGGTCAAACATCATATAGGGGGACATTGTGTTTTACAAACACATCTTGTCTCCTACGGGACATATATTGCTTGGCAATAGTCTTGTTTCAAGTGCAGTTTATTGATATAGAACACATAATCCCGCCCAGAATACACACGACCGGTCGGGCATATTCCTGGGACATTGGCTAGCCCGGACCTAGGTAAAGGCAGTGAATGTCGTTCAGACGTGCCTTGGTGTCGAGCCCAGGTCAGAAAACTTAGAGCAATTATGGTATTCTAGTGGAATGCTTTTCTTATGGCATTTGCATGGTTTTATTGTTAACTTATATGTAAAAAATTCCAGGAGAATTATGGGCTTGATAAAATAGAAATCCGTGACAATGGCGAGGGTATACCATCATCCTCCATTCCCCTGGTTGCCAAGCGACATCATACCTCTAAAATAGCCACCGTCTCAGATATTGAAGCTGTGTCTACTTACGGTTTCAGAGGCGAAGCAGTAGGTGTGTAGTTTCTGTTTATTAACTTTGCTTGTTGGTAAAAGCAGTGCAGTCATAGAAACCCTGCATTTACCATTTTGTCATTTGTAATAGATTAATAATGTAAACTTAGTTCAATCTAATTCTTGCAAAGAATTTATGTAGGTAATATTTGGTTGTATAATGTGAAACCAAGAGGTTCTAAAATAACTTATTTTTTTACAAAAAGTTATTCTGTTTTGCATAAATTGTTATCTTTTATCTTTCAGGTTCATTATGCACAGTGTCCTCTTTGTCGATAACTTCAAAAACCAAGCATGATGATGTTGGTCAGACCTTTACATTTGATCACCATGGTAATGTTACCTCTCAGAAACCAGCAGCAATCAGTCAAGGTAATTATGTGAATTAGATAACAATAAAAAAAAAAACTTTTTGTTTAAATGGACATTGCTGTGTGTTATAATAATTGTTCTTTGTTATGAAATGTTGGGCCTTTAAAAAGTTGTCTTTTTAGTGGGAAGGCAGGCAAATTTCATATAAAAAAACGATAGTAATTCAGAGATTCAGAAAATGTTGTTGGGCTTAGGTGAACACCAATGCTGACATTAAGAGTTAAGACTTGGTTATTAAAACATTAAATAATTGATACTGAACAAGTAATATAATGCCCTCATACAAGTCTACTGTGACAGAATCTCTTGGGATTGAAGGTAACTACGATACCGTCAGTGCATTTGCAACTGTCAGTATTCAACATAAATGTTTTTGTTAGTGTGCAGCTTTTATAATTGTGACTACTTTTTGCTGAAAACCCAAATGAATTATATTCAAAGGTTGTCAATTTTTTTGATAGAAAAGCAAAATAGAATGTGTATTCTCTTGTTTCAGTGAAAAAAATGGAATATACTGTGAATGTAAAACAATATATTGAATATGCTGTTAGTCTGTTTTGAAGGCTAACCATAACATTTACAAAAAGCAAGGTTGTAACTGAAATGTTCGAAGTCTTTATTTTTTCAGGAACAACAATAGTGGCCACAAATCTGTTCACAAACGTGCCAGTAAGGAGACAGATGTTCAACTCGGTCAAGAAGAAGAAAGAAGAGCTAAAGAAGATTGAAGACTTATTGTATATTTATGGCATCATAAAACATGATGTTCGAATATCCCTTCACAATAACAAGGTACTGTTTTATTAGTTAAAGAATTACTAAGTTTAGTTGCATGTGTAAAAGGACTGGAAAAGGAACTTGTAAGTTTTAAGGTACATGTACATTAACATTATGTTAGATCAAAATATTGTAAGATGTCAAAAAATTAAGTGTGTCAAAACAGAATTAAAAAATTTCTGAGTTTGTCAACAAAATCCTGAATGTGGTAATAACTTTGTTTTGGGCATGATAATTCAGTTTGTTGAATATGAAATGTTAAATTATTCACATGTATTTACATGTAAATCCACACATTAAGTCATGGCTTTGTTTCCTATTGACCATTCAACGATAGCAAGTCCTCATATTTGTCAGATTCAGAGAGCTAGCTTAAATTCTTGTATAGAAGCAGTACTTTTTATCTAAAAATTGATGGCATTAATCCCCTAGAAATAATGTTTTTTACAAAAACAGCAAAAAACACAGCAGCTACACATCAATTGAAGTGCATAAATTCATAGTTTGCAAAGAAAAGCATTTGGTGTGCAAGTCCTGTTTTAACTCTTTCCCTCTCAGAAGCAAAGTGAAAATAGCTATGTGCAAACTGCATGAAACCAGAACAGCCTGCGATTGTATATCAGATTATGTTCCAATGTATTATGTTTCAATAAAACTGTGCATAATGCACATGTGTATAGCATTGTCCCAGATAAACCTATGCAGAAAGCACTGGCTGATTGGTGAGGACAGTTTCCGCCTTTACATTGTCCCAGATAAACCTATGCAGAAAGCACTGGGTGATTGGTGAGGACAGTTTCCGCCTTAACTAGATTTTCCTTAAGAAGAAACTTCCTTTGAGAGAAAAATAATTCCATAAAAGTGATGTTGTCCCTGCATAGCCTGTGTAAACTGCACTTGCTAATCTTAGACGATACTGTACCCAATGCATAAGCCCAGCATTCCGAGAGTGTGGTTTAACCCTTTGCATGCTGGGAAATTTGTTGTCTGCTAAAATGTCATCTGCTGAATTTTTAAAATTAGCATTTTCTTCCATTTTTTTCAAAGAATACTATCAGAAAAGCAAACAGTTTGGATCCTGATGAGACGCCACGTTCTGTGGCGTCTCATCTGGATCCATACTGTTTGCAAAGGCCTTCAAAATTCGGTTCCAGCACTGAAAGAGTTAATCGTATATTAATATCCAGGACCTGGTGTGGCAGAAACCAAGCTTTCCAGACTTGCGAAGTGCCCTGTCAGCAGTATTTGGGAGAATTTGTGCCGTGCAGTTGGACAGTCATCAGTGTGAATCAGAAACAACCAAGGTGAGTGACAGTAGAAACACAGGCAGGGCCTTCCCAAGGCTTGTTGTAGGCGCCAAGGTCCTTGGCGGGGTGGAAGGTGTCCTATGAATGATTGTTACAGAGTTTGTGTCTTACTGTACCCTTGGTTGTGGCTTTGGTGAAAACTCTTGTATGACAAGAACACTGTTAAGTGTTAATACATTGATTGAAACATTGAATAATAGGAATCTGAAATAGGTTACAGAGTGATTTCTGTTTGTTTGTTTTTATATTTGAAAACAGCAAAGAAGAATGAAATAAGATAACAACTAAAAGCTATTCCAAATTAACGAGTGAAGGGTTGGTTTTTTATTGTACTTTTTTGGAAACATGGAAGTATCCTCTGTTAATAGATCACCTTTTCAACAAACTTTCTTCATAGTATTTGTACATCCAAAATCATTAAACGGATATACCGGTAAATAGTTTTTAATTCATATTTCAGAATGTTAAAAATCAGGATCACAATCTCTCTTACTGTGTAGCATCAGAAATATTACACTTTGTAAATGAAAACACGGGCAGGTTAATTATATACAAGCCTACAAACACTATACTGTGCCAACAGGTGAGAATTGAGTGCTGCCTGCCTAAGCCTGCGTCTGCAGTGACCATCACAAGCCGCTCTACTAACGACAGGTGCTTTGTAGTCATGAATCAACGTCCAGTTCAACTGAAAGACATTGAAAAGGTTAGTTCTGACACTGGTATGAATTTTTTAACCCACATTTTGACATTTGGATGTGTCTGTTTTCATAAATGGTGCACATGGAAAATACGATGTTGAAACAGATATCCTTTTTTCTGAAGAAAGAAAATTATTATAGCTGGTGTTTGTGTTTGCATTGAGATCAAGCATGTTCCTGCTGAAGCATTTAACATATGACTGTGGCAAACACCAGGTGATGACTGAATGCATGGTTGAAAGTTGAAACGACTAAGGACCTGCACTTTACTTCAAAATTGACACTTATTAAGAGCTGATAAGAAGGCAGCAAGAGTACCAGTTGACAATAAAGGGGCAGGGCTTGGCAAGAAAGCTATTCTTCTTTATATAGCACACTTATTATTAGCTTTTGTTGGTCACTACCTTAACAATACCACTGTTTTAAAAATGAAATAAAATAGGAACAGGGTTTTATACACATACTATATTATTATAATTATTATAAATAAATTGTCTATCATTGATCTTTTTATGTTTAAAAAAAGAAAAAAAAGCATACCATGTTTACTGTTAAGGTTGTTCGTGAGTACTACTGCCACAGTGTGCCTTGTGAGGGCCGACATCCTGTGTACTACATACATGTGACCTTGCCTTGCAAAGATGTGGACGTCAATGTGGATCCTAACAAGACAAAAGTCATGCTACATCATCAGGTAACAATGATAGCCTTTTTCTTTCAACAAAGATGCAGAATCTTTTAAGGAAGGCCATATATTGGAGACTATATGTTAAAATTTTCTTTAACTTGATAATAATTATTCTATTAACTCTTGTTCTTTTATACCTAATGATAAAATATGAAATTTCTGCAGTGAAATAACAGCAGTGAAAATAATCAAATTGTTATTTTCACCGGTGAAAATAGCAAATTTTCGGAACTACTTTTTCTATTATTAGATTATAATATGAAGATTTACTATGTATTTTTTATAATCATGAGTGAATTCAAATAGATATACCATCGAATCCAACAAATTGTCTTTTTTTTCACCGTTTATTTACATTTTAAAAGAGTGAAACTAAATAATTTCGCTGGATTTATGACGTCATTTTGTGTATTGAGGCATTCCACGGAAGAAAAGGTAACTTTTCGGCAGAAGAGAAACAGGTGTTAATTATTTTTCTTGAAAAAGGGGCATAAAAGAAACAGAAAATGTGTTCATGTCAGTGTAAGATCGTTTGTTATTTCACTCGTGATCATAGAAAAATAGTATTTTCTATGATCACTCATGATATAATAAACGATCTTACACTGACTTGAACAAATATCTCTATCTCTAATTATTTGAATGAAAGTTTTGTCATGTGCCATTAAAAAGCTAGACGATTCCTTGGAAATTGCCTGCTAAACTGCTCACCCATATATTGGGGTTAAGCTTTTGCGCAGGATTATGCAACAATTTATAATTTTAAAAATGTGGTTGTGATTCATTTGCAAGTTGACATTCAGGGTGAAGTTTGTATGAAACAAGTGTTTATCTCTGTAACTACTACAGGTATTCAATTAAAACTTCAACCATGTCTTTGGGATCATCATACAAGGTCACTCAACAAATTCCTTAACTTTGACCTGCAATTTTGAAGAATTGTACCCCTTTCTTACTTAGAAGGTTATCTTTTGAATGCAACATTTTCATATCTCTATGACCACTACAGATATTGACATAAAATTAAACATATGTGTTCAGTGTTCTGTATAAGCAGTCACTGACCTTGACCTATAAGTTTGACCAGCCTTTACGCATGATTATGCTCCCCATTGTACCTAGAAAAGTGAGGTGCAGTTTTGCGTGCAAGTTGAAATTTATGTTCATAATATACAGTGTGTACATGCAACAAGTACATATCTCTTTTACTACTACAGTACAGTGTGTATATGCAACAAGTACATATCTCTTTTGCTACTACAGTGTGTATATGCAACAAGTACATATCTCTATTGCTACTACAGTGTGTATATGCAACAAGTACATATCTCTATTGCTACTGCAGTGTGTATATGCAACAAGTACATATCTCTATTGCTACTAACAGTGTGTATATGCAACAAGTACATATCTCTATTGCTACTACAGTGTGTATATGCAACAAGTACATATCTCTATTGCTACTACAGTGTGTATATGCAACAAGTACATATCTCTTTTGCTACTATAGTGTGTATATGCAACAAGTACATATCTCTATTGCTACTACAGTGTGTATATGCAACAAGTACATATCTCTATTGCTACTGCAGTGTGTATATGCAACAAGTACATATCTCTATTGCTACTAACAGTGTGTATATGCAACAAGTACATATCTCTATTGCTACTACAGTGTGTATATGCAACAAGTACATATCTCTATTGCTACTACAGTGTGTATATGCAACAAGTACATATCTCTATTGCTACTACAGTGTGTATATGCAACAAGTACATATCTCTATTGCTACTACAGTGTGTATATGCAACAAGTACATATCTCTATTGCTACTACAGTATATATGCAACAAGTACATATCTCTATTGCTACTATAGTGTGTATATGCAACAAGTACATATCTCTATTGCTACTACAGTGTGTATATGCAACAAGTACATATCTCTATTGCTACTGCAGTGTGTATATGCAACAAGTACATATCTCTATTGCTACTAACAGTGTGTATATGCAACAAGTACATATCTCTATTGCTACTACAGTGTGTATATGCAACAAGTACATATCTCTATTGCTACTACAGTGTGTATATGCAACAAATACATATCTCTATTGCTACTACAGTGTGTATATGCAACAAGTACATATCTCTATTGCTACTACAGTGTGTATATGCAACAAGTACATATCTCTATTGCTACTGCAGTGTGTATATGCAACAAGTACATATCTCTATTGCTACTGCAGTGTGTATATGCAACAAGTACATATCTCTATTGCTACTGCAGTGTGTATATGCAACAAGTACATATCTCTATTGCTACTACAGTGTGTATATGCAACAAGTACATATCTCTATTGCTACTACAGTGTGTATATGCAACAAGTACATATCTCTATTGCTACTACAGTGTGTATATGCAACAAGTACATATCTCTATTGCTACTACAGATATTCAATTTAAACTCATGTTAGTCATTAATATCATAATGTGAGGTCTCCCACCAAGGCCCATAACTTTGAGCTGAAATTTAGCAGAATTATGCTTTTTATGCCCCCCTTCGAAGAAGGGGATGGTATATTGTTTTGCACATGTTGTTCCGTCCATCCGTATGTCCGTCCACCAGATGGTTTCCGGATGATAATTCAAGAACGCTTACGCCTAGGATCATGAATCTTCATAGGTACATTGATCATGACTGGCAGATGACCCCTATTGATTTTGAGGTCACTAGGTCAAAGGTCAAGGTCACAGTGACTCGTTCTTGGATGCAGTTTAGGACCACATTTGCAGATTATTAGTCCCCTACCGGTTTCACCGGAGGGGACTTATGGATTTGTCTCCGTCCGTCGGTCCGTCACACTTTTCTGGATCCTGCGATCACTTTAAAAGTTCTTAATATTTTTTCATGAAACTTGGAACATGGATAGATGGCAATATGGACATTATGCACGTCATTTCATTTCGTTCCTACGTCAAAAATTATGGTTGCTATGGCAACAAATAGACTAGAAATACTGCTGAAAATGGTGTTTTTTTTGGATCCTGCGATAACTTTAAAGTTCTTAATATTTTTTCATGAAACTTGAAACATGGATAGATGGCTATATGGGCATTATGCATGCATGTCATTTCGTTCCGACGTAAAAAATTCTGGTTGCTATGGCAACAAATAGACAAGACATTCTGCTGAAAATGGTGGTTTTCTGGATCCTGCGATTACTTTTAAAGTTCTTAATATTTTTTCATGTAACTTGAAACATGGATAGATGGCAATATGGACATTATTCACGTCATTTCATTTCGTTCCGACGTCAAAAATTCTGGTTGCTATGGCAACAAATAGACTAGAAATACTGCTGAAATGGTGGTTTTCTGGATCCTGCAATAACTTTTAGAGTTCTTAATATTTTTTCATGAAACTTGACACACGGATAGATGGCAATATGGACATTATGCACGTCATTTCAGTTTGTTCTTAAATAAAAAAATTTGGTTGCTATGGCAACAAATATTATATAAAAAAATCTGGAATTTCTTACAATGGTGGAGCCGGTAGGGGACTTATATTACTTGACAATCGTCTTTTATTATGTACTGGTGTGGTGGGGTCTCTGTCCCCACCAGATGGTTTTCGGATGATAACTCAAGAACACTTACGCCTAGGTTCATGAAACTTCGTAGGTACATTGATCATGACTCGCAGATGACCCCTATTGATTTTCAGGTCACTAGGTCCAAGGTCACAGTGACTCGAAATAGTAAAATGGTTTCAGGATGATAACTCAACAAAACTTACGCCTAGGATCATGAAGTTTCATAGGTATATTGATCATGACTGGCAGATGACCCCTATAGATTTTCAGGTCACTAGGTCAAAGGTCAAGGTCACAGTGACTTGAAACAGTAAAACAGTTTCCGGATGATAACTCAAGAATGCTTTCGCCTAGGATCATGAAACGTCATAGGGACATTGATCATGACTGGCAGATGACCCCTATTGATTTTAAGGTCACTAGGTCAAGGTCACAGTGACAAAAAACGTAATCACACAATGGCTGCCACTACAACTGACAGCCCATATGGGGGGCATGCATGTTTTACAAACAGCCCATGTTATTGTACTTTTTCTAATTTGGAAAATCATGTTAGGGTTTGCATGCAGCAACAACCGCTATCTGTAGCTGACATGCAGGCCTATGAATGTTTAACCCTTTACCACTTAGATACGTTTCTGATGCATTTGTAGTCTTTTAGAAAGTTCAATTTAAGTAAAGACCTTAGGCTTTCTTCCTAGATGCAAATTTTAAAGGCTTTATTTCCAGCCCTTACATACTGAGGAACAGTAAACAGCATAAAACATGAACAGACTGCGAGTTACTTGCAGGCTGTTCTGGTTTTATGCTGGTTGCAAAAGCCATTTTCACTTTGCTTCTAATATGGGGGAAAGGGTTAATATGGTTTACATCAAAGTCAATGTTGCTTAATATTGATAAAATGTTTGATATTCAATAACTTCAGTTAGGATGGGGATTTTGTACTGAAAGTGTGTATGTATGAAGGTATGAGACTGATCAAGTAGAAAGGTTGCCAAGTGACAAATTGCATTTTGGGTCAGTGGGTTCAGGTTACTGTTACAACAAAAAGAAAATGGTTTCTACTCTTTCACTTAAGTTTGGATGGTGGTTTCGTGCTTCAATTTTGTGTACTGGTAGCTTACATGCAGACCTTAATTTCTGACTTTATTTATGTGTTGTGTTCTGAGACTTTTGGTACTAATTTGGCAAGCGTCATTATGAGAAAACTCATTTGCAATGACGTCGCTAAACTTGCGCTGAATTTTGTATAATAAATTGCTTATGGTTTTCTGTGATTTTACCATTTATCTAATTTAAGTAATATAAATATTGGCAAAGACTAGTACTTGAAAGAATTTTTTAGCAAACAAATAGTTGATTTTGACCTTTTAATGTCAATGAGCTGAGTTATTACTTCCCTTTTACCTTTTTCCCTTTAAGTCGGCCACTGAATATTTACAGCCATGCACAATTTTTCAACATATATTGATACCAATTTCAGCTCGATGCTAATAATAATGTTTTGATTGAACTCATCTTTGAAAAGGTAGGTGTTATTCTTTTAATCAAATTCACTTTTTATGCCCCGGGTAGGGTGGCATATAGCAGTCGAACTGTCCGTCAGTCTGTCCGTCTGTCCGTACGTCCGAAAACTTTAACATTGACCATAACTTTTGCAATATTGAAGATAGCAACTTCATATTTGGCATGCATGTGTATCTCATGAAGCTGCACATTTTGCGTGGTGAAAGGTCAAGGTCATCCTTCAAGGTCAAAAGTAAAAAAATACAATCCAAGGGAAGTAATAACCTTTAAAAGGGAGATAATTTCTAAACCTGCCAATTGATAGATTGAAATTTTATTTAAAAGCGGCGCAACAGGAGGCATTGTGTTTCTGACAAACGCATATCTTGTTATGTTAAATGTCCAAAATATTTACAAAAAAACAACATATTTACAACTGAAAACGAAAGTAAAAATGGCGACCCTGACATTTTCCAGTTCCTTATATTTGGTTTACATTAAGTTAATAAATGAAGTTGTTATTTGTTTTATTATAATTGATTGGGAAATTCCATCACTTATTTTTTTTTATTTCTCACCTAAATTTGTTTTAAAAAAATCACAGTTTTGTTTTGGAGAAATTCCTATCAGGAAATTCCCCTATACACAGTGTTTCACTCACTGTATAAAAGGGAAAGTGCAATTAAAATTTTATGTTGCCATTGAGCAACATTGTGGCCTCAATTTGCTTGATTTCATGAAAACTGATTAAATCTCATTTTTGTTTTACACAGAATAATATCAGACATGCCAGCTGGAAGATAAAATGCCAGACAGGATCAATGTGCAGAAGATGTCAAGGAATACTTGACCTTCTTGGGAAGAAGTTTCATAACCTATTGTATACCAGTCTAACAGGAAACAGAATAATATCAGACATGCCAGTTGGAGGATGAAAAGCCAGACAGGGTCAATGTGCAGAAGGAATACTTGACCTTCTTGGGAAGAAGTTTCATAACCTATTGTATACCAGTCCAACAGGAAACAGAATAATATCAGACATGCCAGCTGGAGGATGAAAAGCCAGACAGGTTCAATGTGCAGAAGGAATACTTGACCTTCTTGGGAAGAAGTTTCGTAACCTATTGTATACCAATCCAACAGGAAACACTAAGCCTCTCTGCTCAATGCCTCTGCTATAAGAGGAAGAATAAGAATGCTGTGCAAAAGGAACTATTCCTGTCTATCCCACTTGCAGATGTAGCAATGCCAACAATATGTGACTGATAACTCATAGTACAACTAGTTGCTGTAATATTTTCAAATCATGAGCAGTCTATCATGATGTGCTGCAACAATTGTAGATTTAAGAGTTAATTGTCTCAGGACCTCACTCATATTTATGGAATATGTTTGAATGTTTAAGACATTTTACCTATACGAATTTTATTATGCAGTTTTTATAATTTTAATTCCATTCTAGCATTATATGTCAACTTAAAACAACTGTATGCATTTTAATTTTTACAATGGTAAACATGGTGACCACAAAGTTGTGATCATTTCCATGCAAATAACACTTAAAAATTGATGATTCCTGAATTTATTGTCGTTTAATAGGTTTTAAGATAGCCATGTGTAAATTAATTGTACAATTAAATGAACATTGAACAAATCTGAGAACAATGTGTTTTTCTATGTATGCACTTAACTAAATGGGATCTGTTTTAATTCTTTAAAGATGTATATAATATTTGAATTACAATTAAATCTGAATTGCTAAGAGATTTAAAAGTGCAATTTGTAATTACATTGTTTGTTTTTTTTGTTTTTTACAAGGTTAAATGAACATAATATTTAATGTTCAAGTCTTTTAAATACATTATTTTATTTGTCCACCTCTTTCATTTTATTTTCACTTCTTTCAAGTAAATAATGTTGGGTATAGATCTTGGTTTCCTTGGTTACAGTACAATTAAAACATTGAGATTCTTTGTAAACAATCACTGATGATTTTTGGAAAACAGTAGATTCAAATTTTGAAATATGGTACAGTTTGTAAGACATATTTTGCAGTGTCATTTAATTTGTTAAAATTTGCTAGTTGTAGGTAATCTTATCAGATCCAAATGTACTGCAAACGAATTTAGCGCAAATAACCACAAGAGTCTATATCTATTGAGATAGACACTAAAACTTTGTATCAGCATTTGGTATGGAAGAATGTTTGATTCAATATATCATTTATTAAACAAGCAACTGTTAAAAAGTGCATTTCATACAAAAAATTTCAATAGTTTGAATTATTTAAGGTGTTTCCATGGTAACCAATAAACACTTTATAATGTTTATACTTTTTTCAAATTCTTGAGAAGTATTAAGGAATTAAGTATATCATATTATAAAACCATATGTTACTGATTTATTCATGCACTTGAAGACTTATTAAAAATCTATTAACATAATTTATTAACATGAAAATAAATCAAGAATTTGAAATGTTTATTTTTGTGTTTTAATATGCATTTCTAAATCAGACATTTTAACCTTTAACTGATAAATTTTGCAAACATCTTAATTTTACTGTGTGCACCAAACATGGAGCTTTCTGAAAATGTAAATAAGTCAGTTTTGTCCACGTACCCATATTTGACCAAAAATCTCGGAACACTCCAGATATAATTAAATTCAACTTAATTAATTGTTTAATATTTTATAATCTAGTTTCTTAGCACAGTCATTTTTTAATTCTAACAATTTCAGCTTTAAGTTTACATATACTGTAAAATTACTACATATATTCACCTTCAGATATGTTTTTGTGGTTATTGTATCAGGAAACTGACAGAAAATATAGATTATAAGAGCATACTATCAATGTGGAAGTAGAGTTTACATGTAGGTACAGCTCTTATTAATGCTTTCTGCTGCTGTTATGCATGGTTTAATGTTAACCCTTTCTGACCTTATTTTGTACCATGAAACTGGATTCCAATTTAAAATTTAAGACGCCTACTTGTCATTCATTTTTAGGAAGAGGTTATTTCCCTACTCAAGTCTCTGTTAGAAAGTGTGTATGGTCCAGTTGCATCGGACAAGCATGCAAAGGTGTCAGAGAAAGTATTTAGCTCATTGGACGCGTCTGGGTTATCAGATTCTGCTGACCTGTCCAGTGATTTTGTCAACAGTTTTGACTCTGGTGATGACAAACATAAAGATTCCCAAGCTGTAAGATTGGGTTCGCGCGTGATTTCAAACAATACAGCTCAGCATTATGATTTGACAAAGAGTATCGGCTCAAAATCAGAGCTCAAACAACAGAGGATACCTTGTGAAAACATCAGTGCCTTAGAGAGGAACTCTGTTAATATTGAGTATCATCGTGTGAATGATTCTTCAGCAGACAAGGAAAACATTAAACAAGATGCATTAGAAGCATTAGATGAATTTTTAGGTACGAATCATGGTTATGATAAGAGCAAAGACACTCATGGAAGATCACAAGTGCATGAGACTGATTTGCATAAGAATATGAATTGTACGAATGCTGACAGAACTACATGTAATGAAGTTCACACAGTAAATCATAATGAAAAGAAGAAAATTGATGACAATTGTACAATGTTTAACAATGAACCTGAAGAGGTTTTAAATTGTTTCACACAAGTAGAAAATGTAACATTTGACATTCTTGATGAAGATCTCGAAGAAATTCTCCAAACCCAGGCTGAGGGTTCCTTAAATGGTGAAATCCTGAAATGTCCTGGCAATAGTTTGAATGAATCGGACGCCTTGCTTGCTAACATGCCATTAACTGCGTCACTGAGCAATAGAGAGAGATATGAAGCTGAGCCAGATAGAGTTGAAAGTGACATGAGAGTCACTGAAGGGGTTGCTTTAAACTGGAGTAAAGGTAATATCACTGTTGGGCTAATGCATTTCAGAATTATCATAAGTGTGTTGTTATAAGCACCCACATTTGTATGATACTGGAAAAAATAACACAGTGCAACATATGCCAATTGTAGTGCAAACAATATACATGTTGTTAACCCTTTGCATGCTGGGAAATTTGTCGTCTGCTAAAATGTTGTCTGCTAAATTTCAAAAATTGGCATTTTCTTCGATTTTTTTTCAAAGAATACTATCAGAATAGCAATTAGTTTGGATCCTGATGAGACGCCACGTTCTGTGGAATGCCATGAAATACTTATTTCTCTGGAGTTAGGTTTAATGACTAGTTTAAACTTTTTAATTATACTTTGGTTTGCGGTACTTATAAACTTTGAATGCTGCACAAATGGGCCGTGCTCTGTGAAAAGGGGTTTAATGCATGTGCGTAAAGTGTTGTCCCATATTAGCCTGTGCAGTCTGCACAGGCTTATCAGGGACGACACTTTCCACATGCATGGTATTTTTTGTTTACAGAAAGTCTCTTCTAAGCAAAACACTAGTTTACAGGTTAGTGCACAGGCTAATCTGGGACGACACTTTACCCACATGAATTAAACCCCTTTCTCACAGAGCATGGCCCATTTAAATTCTGTTGATTGCAGGTGTCTCAGAGAGAAACCCCACGGGTGAAACCCTGCAGCCAGTTAAGCTTCTGTCAAGACTGGATCAAGTAGGAAAGAAAAGACAACTCTGTGATATTGACAGTCTTGGACTAGTTTCACCACCTGCCAAAAAGAAAGCCATGGATGAGGTTTGCTTTTTTATGTCCCCGAAGGAGGGCATATAGTGATCACACTGTCCGTCTGTCTCTATCCGTCTGTCTTTCCGTCACACTTTTGCGTCTAGGTTTTGAAAAATGCTCATAACTTCTATGTTTCTTCAGATGTAAGATTCATATTTGGTATGCATGTGTATATGGACAAGGCCTTTCCATACGCACACAAGTTTTGACCCCTTTGACCTTGAACTAAGGGTCCGCGTTTGAGTTTTGTAATCTGCATTTAGGTTTCGAAAAAAGCATTTTTTGGGGACATATGTCTTCCGATGGAGACAGCTCTTGTTTTAAAATATAAATAGATCTAAATTCTGCCACAACTGAAGGAAAATAATAGTGTGCTTTGGTCTGCAACAATGAGCTTTATGGTGTGATGTAGGTCCAGAAATTGCAAGTAAAAATTAAGTAAAATGCAAATGTAAAAACAAGCAAGTTATACGACTTTTGACGAAACAAATAATTTCTTGATTATGCTGCAAAGTAAAAGCACATCAGTATTGAAAAGTTCAAGTTTGTATCCCCCTTCCCCCCCCAAATTAATTCAGTCACCATGGGCTTCTTCTGTAAATGTATTCATTCCAACTTGCAGGCATTGTTCCTTTTGATATGAAGTCTTGCAGGTGGAATGTTTATCACCCTGCTTTTATAATTATGTTAGTTATGCTCCATTTTATAGACATGGGGCATTTTAGGTATTTGTTGTTACTATGGCAGATATGGTAACATTTTTATGCCCCCAGTAGGGTGGGATATAGCATTTGAACTGTCTGTTGGTCCGTCCGTCCAAAAACTTAAACATTGGCCATAACTTTTGCAATATTGACGATAGAAACTTGATAGTTGGCATGCATGTGTATCTCATGAAGCTGCGCATTGTGAGTGATGAAAGCTCAAGGTCATCCTTCAAGGTTGAAGGTAAAAAAAAACAAATCCAAGGGAAGTATCAAGCCTTAAAGTGAGATAATTTTTACTTATAATTTGGCAGGTACAGATCATTTTTACAAGGGAAGTAATATTTTTAACTTGATATAATAAAATTAAAATAATAAATAAAAGCGGCACAGTAGGGGGCATTGTGTTTCTGACAAGCACATCTCTTGTTTAGTTATATATTATAAATTAAAAACTGTGATCCTTTTTAACTTAAATTTTTTATAACATGTTTTAGCAAATTTGTTTGACAAAGTACTACACTACTCTTGCATGTATTGTTGTTTATTATAAAAAGCTGTGTTTGCAAGTTACAGTGTTTTTTCACCAATTTGGGAATGCGGCTGGTCATTAGGGAAAACAATTACTTTTTGAAATAGGAAATGGGGCCAAATTTTGGCCAAAAAAAAGACCTAAAACCCCATGGAATTTGTATTATCCCACTTTAAATACTGCTAAAGTTGTGCAGCATATTCAGCTTAGAATTCTTATTATTTACAGTTTACATAATTATCACAACTTGCTACACAATCTGACAGGTTGCCACATCTCATTGGGGAAATACTGTGTAAAGAGTCATAACTGAGCTGTTTGACCAGTGAAAGTGATAGCATTTCATGAGTTTTAAATGTCAAATAAATTAATGTAAAAAGAAACAAATCATACAATTTTATTTTGAAATTATTGATTAAATGCTAATTTTGTTCAGTGTTTCAAATGATTTATTACTGGTGTAAATTTCTCTGTGCATCCAATATACACTTATTTCATGGATGCGCGGTGAACAGTCAAAACTGTTTCCCAAAGTATCAGGGATGACTTTGGTACTGTTGCAACAGTTCCAAATGTCAGCCCTGATACCGAGGGACAACAGTTTTGACTGTTCACCAAGCATCCATGAAATAAGTGTTTTATTACCTGATCAAATTTCCAACATAGAAATAACAGCAAACTAAATTTTTATTTACACACAACACTTATCGATAAAATAAATAATTTTGACTGTTTAACTGTAAAATGACGTCATTTTTTCGACGAAACGACGTCATTATTCCAGCGGGCAACAGTTCAAACTGTTGACCGGTCAACAGTTCGATATTCACCGGTAACAGTTTAAAACATTGCAAATTTCTTTTTCGACGAGGAAATGGCAAAAAAAAATTAATCATCATTTATATAAGACATCATGTAATAATGTTATTTGATGAATTATGTGTGTACTTTGTTTTCTGTCCCATCATTATACATGTAGCTTTCCCAGCCCAAACTCTATGATGTCATTGGAGATAGTCCTTCTAACAAGAACTCAATTGGATATCTGGCTTTCTCAAAAGAAATCAGACCTAAAAGTGAGTTTATTAGATTACAATATTTTATTTGACATTTTCTTTAGCTTTTCTTTTCTATTTATTGGCCTTCTTGCATTGTTTGCAGATATAGCATATTTATTTAACCCTTTGCATGCTGGGAAATTTGTCGTCTGCTAAAATGTCGTCTGCTGAATTTCTAAAATTAGAATTTTCTTCGATTTTTTTTAAATCATACTATCACAATAGCAAACTGTTTGGATCCTGATGAGACGCCACGTTCTGTGGCGTCTCATCTGGATCCAAACTGTTTGCAAAGGCCTTCAAAATTCGGTTCCCGCACTGAAAGGGTTAAAAGCAGTTATTATAAATTTGAAAGAAATGGTTCACAGTGTCAACTCTGCAGAGCTGGTTCTCTACATTCATTATTGTGAGTGGTTTGTTCAATGCTGAAAGGGCATTTTCTCACTGTTTTGAGAATATTTCCTCCGCCGATGAAATTTGGTAATTGATATTGATAAAACTTTCATGAAACGGAAAATAATCTCAGAATGCTGAGTAACTGGCAGTCTGTTCAGGTTTTATGCTGTTTGCTGCTCATCAGTATCTAAGGTTTGGAAATGAAGCCTTAAAAACTTGAATCTAGTAAGAAAGGTCTTAAATATAACTTTCTAAAAGGGACTACTAATTAGTGAAAATACATATCTAAGTGGTAGAGGGTTAAAACACTTTATTTCTACACTTAACAGCTCTATTTGAAAACATCTCAATACGAAACCATCAACTTGGAATTGTGGGACTGAATTCAGGAAAACAAAATACTTTTTGCAATTGGGAATAGGAGCAAATAATGTCTACAAAACAAGCCAAAAAAGCCTTTGGTATTGTTTTTGATACTGTTCTCTCAACAGTGGGACATGTAGTTGTATTGGACACCATAGGACGTCTCATCTCCTGAAGTTGCAATTGTATTTTGACACATGACCCTTTCCCACTTAGATACCCCTTTACCACTTAGATATCCCTTTGTAGTCCCTTAGAAAGTTACATTTAATTGAAGACCTTTCTTACTACATTCCAGTTTTAAAGGCTTTATTTCCAACCCTTAGATGATGATGAGCAGCAAACAGCATAAAACCTGAACAGGCTGCGAGTTACTCGCAGGCTGTTCTGGTTTTATGCTGTTTGCACATAGCAATTTTCACTTTGCCTCTGAGTGGGAAAGGGTTAAGTGTTTGTATCATATTGATTTGTAGTGGTGGAAGAGTACCCGTCGGCTGATTTTGACAAGATATCTCGCCTGGTGCGTTCCCAGTGGGAGGGCCTCACAGCGGTCGAGAGGCAGGACTTTGAGCTGAGGGGCAGCAAACAGCTTGCTGAGCTGCAGAAGAGGGTGACAGCTGGCAGGAAACTCATGCAGAAAACTGACCGAAGAATGCAACCTGTAGGCAGTGTTTTTTTTCACCTATAGGGGAATATGGTGGCGGGGCCTGTCGAAAGGGGAAAGACGCGTTGTTATGTAGGAAAAGGGGAAAATTAAAAATTCACTCTTGTATATGTAATGATATTTATTATATGAATACACATGTATGTATGAATGTAATATTCACAGCTGAATGTCTCAGTCCTTTTTCTGATATATATGTGAATGATTTTTTCAACATTACTTTCAGACAGTTCAGCCGTCATGCAAAGTCTCAGTTTTCCAAGCCAATCAATTTGAGTCTAATTGGGATTGTTTCAAGCCATAAAATGGCAAATTTGAGCATTTTTTATCAATAAAATGGACCACATATAAATGTTTTTATCAACAAATATTGACACAATATAGATACAATGTAACATCAGCCTATTCCTGGCCATTTTGGGAAACAATCCAATTCATGTGAAAAGTCAACTGATTTGGGAAAAACTAATTTAATATAATTCTTTATAATAATAAAAAATCCTACTTATTATAGTAATAAACTTTGTGAGTTGTTTATGAAATAAATTTGAGATATATTTATCATAAGACAGTTGTTTCTAAAAAAAAAAAATATATATATATTTTTTTTAAATCTTCGAGGGGATTTTTTCTACAAAATTGGGGAAAATATATACTCTTTTTTTTTAAGGGAATGGGCCGAATATCCGCCCCGAAATTGCCATAAAAAAAACACTGCTGTAGGTTACTGTGGTCTCGCCATGTGGAACAATTCTTCTCTGTTTAAAAAAAACACATGATATCCAGGAAAGGGAAAATCAACTGTATCTGCAATAAAATTATGATAAATGTCGAGGAATAATTTTCCCTTTTCATACGTTACCGAAACATGTTGGTATAAAATGAACTGGTTGTACATCAAAACATGTTGGTATAAAATGAACTGGCTGTACATTGATTCTTATGTTTATGCTTAGTGCACCGCTTACAAATGGCGATCTAATTAAGCAAGATAGAAATCATTAATGGCGTCATGATTTAATGATTAAGCAAATTAGTTCAAAATAGCTGGATATGGTGTAATGAATAAGTAAGTAAGTTTAATTTTAATACGGTTTACGCGTGGTTTAATGATTTGGGTTTTAGTCAAATAAGGCTGACATATTGTGTATTGAGTATGAAAGTTTAATAGGGCACTATCATAAGATTAGGGACATCTAGATAAGCCCCTTTAATAGGGCACTATCATAAGATTAGTGACATCTAGATAAGCGCCTTTAATAGGGCACTATCATAAGATTAGTGACATCTAGATAAGCCCCTTTAATAGGGCACTATCATAAGATTAGTGACATCTAGATAAGCCCCTTTAATAGGGCACTATCATAAGATTAGTGACATCTAGATAAGCCCCTTTAATAGGGCACTATCATAAGATTAGTGACATCTAGATAAGCCCCTTTAATAGGGCACTATCATAAGATTAGTGACATCTAGATAAGCCCCTTTAATAGGGCACTATCATAAGATTAGGGACATCTAGATAAGCCCCTTTAATAGGGCACTATCATAAGATTAGGGACATCTAGATAAGCCCCTTTAATAGGGCACTATCATAAGATTAGGGACATCTAGATAAGCCCCTTTAATAGGGCACTATCATAAGATTAGGGACATCTAGATAAGCCCCTTTAATAGGGCACTATCATAAGATTAGGGACATCTAGATAAGCCCCTTTCTTTTCAGCCTTACATCAATAACTTCTTCTGTCCATCTGTCCATGTAATTTTTCTGTCATGTATAACTAGAAAAGTATTGGCATGTAAGTATAAAAATTTTGACTCGCATATTAATTGGCATTTTAACTTTCCAACCTGGAAATTTCAGTTCACGATTTTGGTTATAGAAATTCGAAATCTTTGTTTTGATTGAGACAGGTTCAGGGACTCCCGTCTATCAAAGACCAGCTCTTGTCTAGTGCAGGGTCCAAGAAATGTGATGTCCCCGTCAAGTCTGTGATGGTGACATTCTCTGTGGAACAGCTGCGAGAGAAATATGCCTCTGGTCTACGGTGTACACAGACTCAAAAGTATTTATACAAAAATATAGTAGTTTTGTTATTTCCTTGCGTATTGTCAAGAACTTAATTTAAATGACTATAAATGTCTGGAGTGGGGTTACGTGCCTCATTTTGACTGGTCAATATTTTAAGTTGAGACACATTGATTTTGATAAATTGCATAGTGTGAGGTTGGGTTATTAAAGTGTATAAAAGAAGTGAACTTTTGGTAACTTAATCCTTTACCAACATAACAACATAAAACACATGAATTTCAATCTTGGAAAATGGGGCTTATTGCTTGGGCATAAAGTGTCATCCCTGATTAGCCTGCTTGGGCGTAAAGTGTCATCCCTGATTAGCCTGCTTGGGCGTAAAGTGTCATCCCTGATTAGCCTGCTTGGGCGTAAAATGTCATCCCAGATTTGCCTCTTTAGTTCGATCTGGCTAATAAGGGATGACACTTTCTGCTTTTATGATTTTTTCTTTAATGAAAGCCTCTTCTTAGCAAAAATCAAGTTGAGGCGGAAAGTGTTGTCCCTGATTAGCCTGTGAAGACTGCACAGGCTAATCAGGGACAACACTTAGGTACAAGTATTAAACCCTGTTTTCCCAGAGCAAGGCTCGTATACATAACCCTTTGCATGCTGGGAAATTTGTCGTCTGCTAAAATGTCGTCTGCTGAATTTCTTAAATTAGCATTTTCTTCGATTATTTTCAAAGATTACTATCAGAATAGCAAACAGTTTGGATCCTGATGAGACGCCACGTTCTGTGGCGTCTCATCTGGATCCAAACTGTTTGCAAAGGCCTTCAAAATTTGGTTCCAGCACTAAAGAGTTAACTTCTTTAAACAGGTCCCATAAGGGAGGCCTGACTCTAGTAGGTCCCCTCAAGTACTACCACAGCTGGGTGTGTTACCATGGTGATCAGATAGAGCTGCTGAACCCCAGTCGCCTAGAGGAGACCTTGCTACATCGCCAGCTTATGGAGAGCCATGTGATACCCTCCACACAACTGGAGAACCCCATCGGCTTGAATGAGAGGTTAATTACTTGATATCGTATTGGCTAAACCTTTTCCCGCTTAGATATGTATTTTGACGCATTGGAAGTCCTTAATAAGTTGAATTTAATTAATGACCTTTCTTTCTAGATTCAAGTTTTTAAGGCTTCATTTCAAACCCTTAGATACTGATGAGCAGCAAACAGCATAAAACCTGAACAGACTGCGAGTTATAGCCATTTTCACTTCGCTTCTAAAAGGGAAAGGTTTGAATAAGAATGTAATTTTTTACAATTAAATTGTTTAAGGGCTATTCAAAATTATGAGTGAAAAAAAATGGATTTGGTAGGAAATAGATTTTTACGGTTGACAGAAATTAACCTAAATTGTGTGAGTTCCTTAGACAAGTATTTGACATTTCATTTATATTCATAGAGTTATTGTGACATGAATTTTGTTTTTCAGGACCACGCTGCATTGATTCTATTTTTTTATAAATACATTTTACAGTTTACAAATACATCAATTTGTAACATTTGTTACATGGAAATTACATACATATAAAAATAGTAAGACAAAAATAATTTTGATAAAATCTATATGCACAGAGTAGACAACAAAAAGACGATAATTGATGTATTATTTTCAATCTGACAAAATTATATTACTCTGTGTCATGATCATATGGAATGTTTCAAAGTTATTGCTTTCATACTTGCAACACTTACTAACTATCATAAGGGGATTGTGCAGGCAAAGTTATGTAACTCTGACTGGCATTTTGAGGGAATTATGGGCCCGTTATACTTTAAAATTTGGTTAAGTTTTGTGTATTGGTCCACTTTACCCATAAAGTATTAAAGATATTGCTTTCATACTTGGAACACTCGCAAACTATCACAAGGGGACAGTAAAGGACAAGTTGCATAACTCTGGTTGTCATTTTTACGGAATTATGGCCCTTTTTTTACTTAGTAACTTTGAATATATGGTTACATTTTGTGTTTAGATCTACTTTACTTCTAAAGTATCAAAGCTATTGCTTTCAAACTTCAAATACTTGCATGCTATCATGAGGGTACTGTACCTGGCAAGTTGAATATTACCTTGACCTTTGAATGACCTTGACTCTCAAGGTCAAATTATAAAATTTTGCTAAAATTGCCATAACTTTTTTATTTATGATTAAATTGTATTGATACTTTGACAAAACAACTCTTACCTGACATACCACAATAGACTTGACCCAACAACCATCCCACCCAAGAATCCCCCCCCCCAATTTTTTTTTTTTTTTTACCTTTTTTTGCATTTTTGGAAGATTATGTAATAATTGACCACACCCCCACACTATACACCCCTCTCCATTCCACCCCTCCCTCCTTTGTGTTTGAAATTGAGATAGGTCCCTACACTTTAAAAAAGAAAAATAGATTAGCGGTCTGCATCCGCAAGGCGGTGCTCTTGTTATTTCATGCTTTTAAGTGATTATTTTGTGTGTTTGCCATCACAGACAATAAAATTCCCCGCTTGGCGATACGAAATGTTATTACATGTATGTTCACGGGAAGCTTAATTAGCCGTATGTTTTTATAAACATTCAGTGCAGATTAATCGCCCTTGGTAACATTGGGGGGTTACAATGGGGAAACAAAAGATATCTAAAAAATAGTAAAAATAGTTCTGGTCAAACAATGAAAATTATCGGTAATTTTCACTGTTATTTTTATGCTCCCCATCGAAGAAGAGGGCGTATATTGTTTTGCACATGTCACTCTGTTGATCGGTCGGTCCGTCCACCAGATGGTTTCCGGATGATAACTCAAAAATGCTTAGGCCTAGGATCATGAAACTTAGTAGGTACATTGATCATGACTCGCAGATGACCCTTATTGATTTTCAGGTCACTAGGTCAAAGGTCAAGGTCAAAGTGACTCGAAATAGCAAAATGTTAGGCCTAGGATCATGAAACTTCATAGGTACATTAATCATGACTGGCAGATGACCCTATTGATTTTCAGGTCACTTGGTCAAAGGTCAAGGTCACAGTAACTCGAAATAGTAAAATGATTTCTGGATGATAACTCAAGAATGCTTACGCCTAGGATCATGAAACTTCATAGGTACATTGATCATGACTGGCAGATGACCCCTATTGATTTTCAGGTCACTAGGTCAAAGGTCAAGGTCACAGTGACTCGATACAGTAAAATGGTTTCCTGATGATAACTCAAAAATAATTAGGCCTAGGATCATGAAACTTCATAGGTACATTAATCATGACTGGCAGATGACCCCTATTGATTTTTAGGTCACTAGATAAAAGGTCAAGGTCACAGTGACAAAAAATGTATTCACACAATGGCTGCCACTACAACTGACAGCCCATATGGGGGGCATGCATGTTTTACAATCAGCCCTTGTTCACTGTTTGAAACAGTGAAATATAGGTTTTAATTCAATGATACTTCTCTATAAACAAGCGGAAAGCATAAAATAAATAATGAAAATCAGTGTGTATGTCTGCAGGTCAATTGGAGATGCACAGCTGTATGCCACCCTGAAATCCTTGGTCCCACATCAGACTACACAGACATACACGTATATTGACGATCCCAGGCTGAAAGCTAACGGAATGGAGGTAGGTAACGGAATGGAGGTAGGTAGCGGAATGGAGGCAGGTAACATAATGGAGGCAGGTAACGGAATGGAGGCAGGTAACAGAATGGAGGCAGGTAACAGAATGGAGGCAGGTAACAGAATGGAGGCAGGTAACGGAATGGAGGCAGGTGTTTGAGCCTCATACTGGGAAAAATGGTATAAGTGCATTTTCATTAAGTGTCGTCCGGGATAAGACTGTGTAGTCCGCACTTTCTAATCAGGTATGACACTTTCCGCTTAAACTGGATTTTTGCTAAGAAGAGACTTCGTTCAAACAAAATATTCCATAAAAGCAAGAAATTCTCTTTGAACCGAAAATCCAATTAAAGAGGAAAGTGTCGTACCTGATTACAGGTACCCATGTCATACAAATTATTGGAGTAATACATTAATCTACGTCTTAACTGCTTTGATTCATTAAACATTATCTGTAGGAAAACAATATGTATAATGAAAATTTAAGTTAATAAACCTGTATTCAACGCAACGCAATGGTATGTGAACATAACCAAAATGTGTTATTTTTATTTTCGTACTTGCCAGTAAAAACATTGTTTGGTTTCAACAGAGATTTCATGCTTTTAGAATTTCTTGGGTAACACCGATATTTTGTGCTAATTGTTTAATTTGTGCGTTAATTGCTCATACATGTAAATGAGTTAGATACCTTGTCAAGGATAGCATTTTAATGTCCCCACCACTATAGTGGGGGACATATTGTATTTGCCCTGTCTGTTGGTTTGTGTGTTTGTTTGTTTGCGTCAAACTTTAACATTTGCCATAACTTTTGCAATATTGAAGATAGCAACTTGATATTTGGCATGCATGTGTATCTCATGGAGCTGCACATTTCAAGTGGTGAAAGGTCAAGGTCATCCTTCAAGGTCAAATGTCAAATATATGGCTTAAAAGCAGCGCAGTAGGGTACATAGTATTTCTGACAAACACATCTCTTGTTTTCTCTTACAGTTACCAAACTTGATTACCTAAAAGCACAATATCAATATTCTTTCTCTATTGGTTATATAGTCACTCTGTTGACCGGTCAGTTGGTTTGTTCATCTATATCAAATGTTATCAGTATGTGGAGCAAATTGTGTCCACATTCCAAGCAATAAAATTAAAACTTGCAAATATGTTATTAATGATTGCTCTGAATTGTAGATGTGCACAACACTCTTTTATTCCCCAATGATCCATACTTTCATTAGTAAGTTGTCCTTGTATACAGCTGACAATGATCCATACTTTCATTAGTTAGTTGTCCTTGTATACAGCTGACAATGATCCATACTTTCATTAGTTAGTTGTCCTTGTATACAGCTGACAATGATCCATACTTTCATTAGTTAGTTGTGCTTGTATACAGCTGACAATGATCCATACTTTCATTAGTTAGTTGTCCTTGTATACAGCTGACAATGATCCATACTTTCATAAGTTAGTTGTCCTTGTATACAGCTGACAATGATCCATACTTTCATTAGTTAGTTGTCCTTGTCTACAGCCGACGAAAGGCTGACAGGGCGTTAGACATGCTTGTATGAGAACACTCTTCTTATACTAATAAATAGTTGCTAAAACAGTACTCTGGTAAACAAATTGTATCTAATTTAGTCAGGTAAAGAACCTTGTTTTAGTAACTAAAAACAGTACAGTTATTCAAATTGTATCTCACTCATTCAGGTCAAGTGCCATGTTGACATGGATGGGTCTGTTGCTATGGAGCTGGTTGCTATGGCAACCTGTATGCCAATGTTTGGGGTTAAGGACCTGGCAGAAATACTCGAACTTATTCAAAACACTGGAGCCAAGACACTTTATGAGGCCAGGCCATTGAAAGTTCTATTCTACCTACAGGTACTATTATTTGTTTTCGGATGGATATTGCTCACAACTTTGTGTATGGTTAAATTAATTACTTAAAAAATTTGTAAACTTTGGCCCAATAAATCTAGGTTAACATGAAAAGGCCCCTTTAAACGAAAATATCATAAAAGAGGAAAGTATCGTCCCTAATAAGCCTGTGCGGACTGCACAGGCTAATCTGGGACGACACTTTACGCATATGAATTAATCCCCCTTTTCACAAAGCACGGTTCATATAAATACAATGAGGATATCACAGATTGCTGTATGTCTGCAGGGTGAAGCAGTGAGAATGATGCGACAGCGAGGCCTGCATAGGACCCGTGAGGACATGGAAGATCTGCTTGAACAGATGGGGCGAGTACTGGGGCAGGAATGTACCAGCTGTCTGCACAACAAACCCTTCTGTACTACTGTATACAGCATGGCAAATATACCCTGCTCACAGCTGACACAGTGTTGAACATGGAGCCCTTCTGTACTACTGTATATAGCAGTGCAGATATACCCTGCTCACAAATGATGCAGTGTTGAACATGGAGCCCTTCTGTACTACTCTATATAGCAGTGCCGATATACCCTGCTCACCATTGACACAGTGTTGAACATGCAGCCCTTCTGTACTACTCTATATAGCCATGCTGATAAACCCTGCTCACAAATGACACAGTGTTGAACATGGATCCTTTCTGTACTACTGTATAATGCCATGCCGATATACCCTGCTGGCAATTTACAGTATTGAACATGGAGCCCTTCTCTACTACTGTATATAGCAGTGCCGATATACCCTGCTCAACATTGACACAGTTTTGAAAATCTACAATTTTTATGTGGTATTCATATTGCGCTGGATTCTGGCTAAACCAGATGTCTGAACAAAAAGCCCTTCTGTAGGACTGTATACACCCTGTGTGATATACCCTGCACACAGTTGACACAGCGTTGGAGATTGAAATTTCATTTAATGTGGCATTCTTAAGGCACTGGCACCTCGTTATAACAACTGTCTGCACAACAAGCCCTTCTGTTAGACTTTATATTGCGTGGGTGATGCACACAATGGACAAAGTGTTGAAGATTGGTAATTCATATGTGGTATTTCTAATGTATTGGACACTGACTAAACCAGCTGTCTGCACAACAACCTCTTCTGTAGGACTGTGTTCTGCATGGGCAATATACCATGCTCTCAATTGACAAAGTGTTGATAATTGATGTCTCATATGTGCTTTTTCTGATGCACTGGTGCCTTGCTTATTCAGCTGTTGCACAAGATGACCTTCTGTAGGGCTATATACATTAACATCAGGGGCAATATTCTATGTAAAATATTGACATACTGTTAAAGATTCATTTTAATGATTCTTACTATGATCTACTGCTCTCACTTAATTCAGTGCTGAAATTGATACAGGTGTAGAGTTTGTAATACAACTGGCCCATGGCTGAACTAGCTGTTTGTCAAGAAGCCCTTTTGTACTGTATACAGTATGTGTAATATACACTGCTGTCAGCTTTTAATGATTAAGGTTCATAAGGGATTCTTCACATGAAAGCGTGCACTCAGATGAAGTGAAGTGAAAGCAGGCCCCTGGACTGTACCGTGTGCACAACAAGCCATTAGTCAAACATTTAAAAGTGTAAAGCATTGCAGATCTACTAAGCTCTCAATATACACAATTTTACAAACCTTTCTCATTACATTTGTCACTGACTGCACAAGCTGTCTGCACACTTGTCATTCAGAAGCCTTGGTAATGGTGTGGAAATCATTTTAGATTTTATTTGTGTATGTTTTGTTCTGCATGATTATTGTTAATGACCTCTCCATTGTGAAAGTTAATAGACAATAAATATGAAAAGCATTGTCAATTTGGATGATTATATATCCAATGTAAATGATTATCTGTCTGAAAAGAGCAATTGAAATTGTATTTACTTTTTATGCCCCCGGATCGAATGATCGAGGTATAATGTTTTTGGCCTGTCTGTCTGTCATTGTATGTGTGTGTCTGTCCCAAAACGTTAAGGTTGGTCATAACTTTTGCAATATTGAAAATAGCAACTTCATATTTTGCATGCATGTGTATCTCATGGAGCTGCACATTTTGAGTGGTGAAAGGTCAAGGTCATCCTTCAAGGTCAAGTCTTTTTTTCTAAAATTGCTGCCATGCGGCTTCAAAGTGCATTAGGAGGCATTGTGTTTCACAAACACAGCTCTTGTTGCATTAAGTTATTGGAAAACATATAATAGATATAGATATACCATGATGCTCCTGCATTGCTTGATTCTAAAGTAGCCATCCAAATACTCCTCTGTTCCTCTTAATCACAAGGACTTTGGGCCTGTTTTATTAACCCTTTCCCCAGTAAGAAGAAAAGTGAAAATGACATTTGCGATGAGCATAAAATCAGAACAGCCTGCAAGTTACTTTATCTATTGCTATGTGCAAAACTCTTAACCCTTGCCCACTAAGAAGCAAAGTGAAAATGGCTTTTGCAACCAGCAACCAGAACAGCCTGCGAGTACATGTAACATGCAAGCTGTTCAGGTTTTTAGCTGTTTGCTGCTCATTAGTAACTAAGGGTTAGAAAGAAAGCCTTTAAAACTTGAATTTAGTAAGAAAGGTATTTAATGTATCTTTCTTTGGAACTACAAATGCGTCGAAATATGTATCTAAGTGATAAAGGGTTAACAACCTTACAACCTTTTTTCCTTTCAATCTTTCACATGCCCTTTATTTAGGAACATGGTGAATATGATTTTTTTGCTGTGAGCTTAACATTCAGTTGTAACTTTAATTTAATGCAAGATATTTGAGAAGACTGTCCTGTGTTCACAAGAGCCTTTCTAGCAATGCCATATCTTAAATGTGAAGTTCATCACAACAGACATTCACTTATTTGTAAACAAGTTTTATTATATCCTATTTAATACCAATTGAATATCCTAATATATTTAAGAAAAATTCAAAACATAGTGAGTAAACGATGATTGTGTTTATTATCTAAAATAGTATTACTATGTGCAAAACTGCTCTTACTGTAAAACCATTAAATTTCGTGTGGTACGAATTTTCGTGGATTTCGTTGGTCCGCTGAACCACGAATTCAAGTACCAACGATTAGTAATACATATTTAATCCGAAATCGGTCATTTCCGAATGTACTTTACTCCCAACGCTTGTGTTTACGGCCATTGACCATTTCTTCAACTGAATCGTTAGCGGCCTGTGTCAATAATGTTTCAGTCATAGACTGAGCCTTTGAAGGGTCAGGCAATCCTGCTATAGTAGGAGAACGTGTCTGAACTGCTCCGGTTTTCAACCATTTTGAAAGAGACATTATTTGATCGAGATACGCTAGTTTATACAATATGTTGTTTTCTTGATAAGTGTTTGGGTAATAATATTTTTAAATCAAGCACTGTATTTTAACTATACATCAACGATTGTTCTCGTTTACGTGACGTCGTCAAATTAACAGTTTGAAGATTTATCACATATGTCAATTAGTGCCAATTAAAGTTAAAAGAGACATAACGGTTTTCACACGTGTATTTTGGGGACTTTATTACTAAATTGTTACTCCTAGGGGACCGATTGCGCTGAGAATTGCAAATATTGTCAAAACAACATTGATTGCAATGAGCAAGCAGGGACCCACAAGTGCGCCACTATCGCTCTTATCGACAATTATCGGCAACACTTTCATGATTCAGTGCACATTAACCTCAAATCTTGCTGTCATCACAGATTAGCAGATTATGCTTCGTTATTACTCTGGTTGTTTTAACAAAAGTTTAATGATTATGAAGGTCTTCTCCAAAATTTTGAAATCCACGAAATGACCTACAACGAATTAGTTATTTTTTATTTGAAATCCACGAAATTACGTGTAAACGAATAAGTTGTTTTTATTAAACCACGAAATTTCATACCGACGAATTTCTATACGTTTACAGTATTTGGCCAGCTTCACAATACCTTTTCAAGCATTTCCACATTGAAGTCAGTCACCATCCTACATTCCTTTCATATTTATGCTTATATTCCATGAAAATAATATCAACAAATATTTTCACATTTAACTAAAGACTTTAAATACAAGTGATTCTTTTGGTCCAAAAGTTGTTTTTAAGACCAAATTGAGAAAACAGATGTACAGTAATGTTACATGTGTTTTTGTCATAAGCTATTTCAGGAAATCTTGACTCGTTGTACTGTTTAATTACATGCATATAAATATAAATAAACTTAACATGCCAAATGGATTTATAATAACCTTGCTGTCTCCTTTGATTGTTGATCAACCATATATACTTTTTCATACTGTAAAATTACTTATTATACATGAACAGTAAAATATCATATTTTCTTCAACAAACGGTCTCTTCATAGAATTGACTATACAAATATAAAAAATAAAATTATGACAAATCACACATTTATACTCTTTATATATTTCCAGAATAGAAAATGTATCATTGTCAGCAATGAAAACACCACCAGCCATATACGAATATTTAATATTAAAATATTTAATATTAAAAATTCAAATATGTGTATTGAGTGAATGGAAAAATAAAACACACACAAACACTAACATGCTTCCTTAGCAATAACTTATTATATGGGCCGTGCTCGATGAAAAAGGGGTTTAATGTATGTGCATAAAGTGTCATCCCAGATTAGTCTGTTCAGTCCACACATGCTAATCAGGGACGACAATTTCTGCTTGATGATATGTTCTATTTAAAGAAAGTATCTTCTTAGCAAAAATCCAGTTGAGACCGAAAGTATCGTCCCTGATTAGCCCGTGCAGACTGCACAGGCTTATCTGGGACAACACTTGACGCACATGCATTTAACCCCCTTTTCACAGAGTACAGGTCATAATGGAATTAAATAAACCCATACCTAGGTCAAACACTAAACAAGAATATAGTTGAAACTGATAAACGCTCCCCCATATTGTCAAGGCATAGAAACAAATGGTAATTGTTCAAGTGTTATGTAGCAGAAAGACATAACGATATGCGCATGTTCTTCCTGTATCAAGCTTCATCCTATTCAGATCTCGTGAAGAAATTAAATGTGTGAGGGAAGAAAGAAAGGACATAGCTCAGTGCAAAAACTAGAACAATTGTTTTAGACCCCTGCAAACTCAATTCCATCAATATAACCCATGTGTGCCTAGCATCTAGAAACAAGAAACCGTCGGAGACGGCTTATGCTCCCCAAAGGTTTTTTTGTCACAATATTGCACTATATATTCAGATAAAAGCAAACGTCTTGAGGGGCATAACTTTGGACAAAATAATACGATGGATGGTTTAGCAACTTAAAAATTTCAAAGGGCCATAACTCTCTAAATAAATCATCTAACCAGAACCCACAAATAACATGCGCATCTCCTCAAGGTAGTTAAGCTTCCCATAAAGCTTCATTGAATTCCAGTCAGTAGTTGGGGAGAAATAGCCCACACAAGAATTGCACTATATGTACAGTTTATAGAAAATTTCAAAGGGCCATAACTCTGTGAAAAATCATCCGACCATAACCGGCTGATAACATGCACATCTCCTGTTGGTAGTGAAGCTTCCCATAAAGTTTCATTGAATTCCCGTAATAAGTTGCTGAGAAGTAGCCCGGACAAGAATTGCACTAGATGTAAAGTTAATGGAAAATTTCAAAGGACCGTGGTTGCTGAGAAATAGCCTGGACAAAAAGTGAACGGACGGACACACGTACAGACGGACAGACGAAGCGGCGACTATATGCTCCCCCCAAAATAAATTTTGGGAGAGCATACAAAGGCCTTGGCAAACAGCATAGGCCCAGATGAGACGCCACATGATGCGGCGTCTCATCAGGGTCTGCACTCTTTGCTTAAAGGAAATTTCTGTAAGAAATATTCTAAATATAGAAATAAATATACTAGACATCCCTAATTTTGGAAATAAATTGATCCAATTTAGAAGGATGGGCGAGTCCACTAGGCATAAATGGGTTAAGCATTTGGACTGACAGACAAAGCAGCTATTATATGCTTCATTTTGGAGTGCATAAAAAACACATTTGCTAGGTAGAAAACGAGAAAATGAAAGGCTTAGCGTTCAAGCACTTCTAACACTCAAACATCTTCCATGTATTTACACCGTCCATTTGTGCACTGAGGTCTCTATCCAAATTATCACCAGGGATGTCTTTACCACTTGTTTATTCCGAAGAAGCGTTTTCCATGGAACCAAGGGAACTTGGCTACCACATTGAGAGCACAGAACGAAGCATTCACTAAAAAGTGAAGATAGTCGTACTTTGTGTAAAAGCTTGCGAGGAAAAATCTGAAATAAAATAAAAAACAAAAAAATGTTATGTACTTATCAAACATAAACAACACTGATGTTTTGATGAAAGAAAGCTGTTCAAGTGTGAACACTTAACATATACTTAATGGATTGTTTTACCTCTTTCAACTTTCTACCAGTTCATGTATGATGTGTATGATTATGAATATGCATTTATAAACTTAAGTAGTTATAAAGTGCACTCTGTATTTGAAGTTCTTAAGCTATAATGAAACAGCCATTTCTGTTTATCTATAATTAAACTGTTGCATGCTGGGAAATTTGTCGTCTGCTGAATTTCTAAAATTAGCATTTTCTTTGATTATTTTTTCAAAGAATACTATCAGAATAGCAAACAGTTTGGATCCTGATGAGACGCCACGTTCTGTGGCGTCTCATCTGGATCCAAACTGTTTGCAAAGGCCTTTCAAATTCGGTTCCCGCACTGAAAGGTTAAACTGTTGTTATATTGGATAGCACATGGAATAAGTCAATTAAAAATGATATGCTGGCAATAAATAATTTATAAAAAATATACATTTTCTTTAAAACTTACGATTTTTAGTTATAATATAAATGTATGGTAATTTTAAGTCAGTTTTTATACGCCCGTATAAAATACGGGACGTATTATGTGAAACCCATTGGCGGGCGGGCGGCGGGCGGGCGGAAGGCATCACTTTGTCCGGACTCTAATTTAAATTGTATTCATCCGATCTTCACCAAACTTGGTCAGCAGTTGCATCTAGTTGATATCTAGGCCAAGTTTGAATATGGGTCATGCCGGGTCAAAAACTAGGTCATAGGGTCAATAAGTGCATTTTCAAAGGGGCCACTTTGTCCGAACTCTATTTCAAATTGTATTCATCCGATCTTCACCAAACTTGGTCAGCAGTTGCATCTAGTTGATATATAGGCCAAGTTCGAATATGGGTCATGCCGGGTCAAAAACTAGGTCATAGGGTCAATTAGTGCATTTTCAACGGCGCCACTTTGTCCGGACTCTAATTCAAATTGTATTCATCCGATCTTCACCAAACTTGGTCAGTAGTTGCATCTAGTTGATATCTAGGTCAAGTCCGAATATGGGTCATGCTGGGTCAAAAACTAGGTCAAAGGGTCAATTAGTGCATTTTACTTTGTCCGGACTCTAATTCAAATTGTATAAATCTTATCTTCACCAAACTTGGTCAGTAGTTGCATCTAGTTGATATCTAGGCCAAGTTCGAATATGGGTCATGCCAGGTAAAAAACTAGGTCATAGGGTCAATTAGTCCATTTTCAACAGCGCCACTTTGTCCGGACTCTTATTCAAATTGTATTCATCCGATCTTTACCAAACTTGGTCAGTAGTTGCATCTAGTTGATATCTAGGTCAAGTTCGAATATGGGTCATGTCGGGTCAAGAACTAGGTCATAGGGTCAATTAGTGCATTTTCAACGGCGCCACTTTGTCCGGACTCTAATTCAAATTGTATTCATCCGAAACTTTTAAACAACTTTTTATCCTGCGTCAAAGTGGTATGGGGGTATAAGTCACATTCAGTGACAAAGCTCTAGTTCAAGTTGAATTCACCAAACTTGGTCAGAGGTAGTATATAGATTATATATCAGTCAGGTCTGATTGGAGACATGCAACCGATTAACACATGCAATATTTTTATGCAATATTTTTATCCAGTTTTATTTTGCGATATTTTCATCGGGTTTTTTTTTTTTTTTATTATTATTATAAACTTGGTCAGAAGTGGTATCTAGAAAATATCTAGGTCAAGTTCGAATATGGGTAATGCCTTGGTCACGGGGTCACTTAGTGCATTTCAAGCATTTAGCATGGTGTCCGCTCTCTAATTGAAGTAGTTTTCATCCGATCTTCACCAACTTTGGTCCGAAGTTGTGTTTAGATGATATATATGTCAAGTTCAAGTTGTCCAAAACCTTCGAACTGGCGTATCTTGTGACAGTTTGGCACTCTTGTTTACTCTGCTAATAATAAAAACAAACAGCACAAATTATACGCTAGATGCCTTTGTTAACATGTCAAGGAAATTGTCAATCATGGTTGCAATTTTTAACAAGCTGCACCATTAACATGTTTGACCTTTCACATGTGGTGACACACCTTTTCCTCATGGTGAGCATTTGTGGCAAATTTTACTCTTTCAGTGCTCGAACCGAATTTTAAAGGCCTTTGCAAACAGTTTGGATCCAGATGAGACGCCACAGAACGTGGCGTCTCATCAGGATCCAAACTGTTTGCTATTCTGATAGTATTCTTTGAAAAAAATGGAAGAAAATGCTAATTTTAGAAATTCAGCAGACAACTTTTTAGCAGACGACAAATTTCCCAGCATGCAAAGGGTTAATACTTTAAAACTGCATGATGAATGATGAAGTAACAGTCCAGACCAATTTTTATTTAAAACGTGACCTTGACCTGTGGGGTAGGGAACCATCCTCTCCTCATTGACATTTGCTAAACTTTTTATAAATGGTAAATGAAACCATTACAGTAAGAAAAAGCAGCTTTATAGCCAAATTTTGACATTTGACCCCTAGCTGGGATCTTGCTGGCCTTTGCGGTAAGGAGCTGGGTGTTACATGCTCAACACTGTAACTTTGTCTCCTTATGGTGGTTAATTATTTTTGAATGACATAACAAATGACCACGCTATAGTCCGGACAAAAATTGTTTTCCTATAAAAATGAGCTTATTATTAATTTTGACTTTGTGTATCAAATATAACTATGGCATTTATACATGTACACGTAATAATAGAGTACACAATGACATTCATACGAGTAATAATAGAGAAAATGACATTAATGTAAAAGGATTCATTAAATGATTGTTAAAAAGTCATATGGTGGGATTAAATGACACATAATGTCTCAAAAAGATGAAACCCTGTATTGGTAGTAATTATTCTTTAATTGCATGATGAATGCAGGGCTCGAAATTGACACTCGCACACTCGCAAAATGCGAGTGAACAATACCGATTGCGAGTTAAGTTTTAAGCCACTAGAATTTTCTTGAGAGTGAAGAAATAGTGAAAAAAAAAGAGTTATATTGCTAAATGCGCTCGACATTGTGAACGCTTAACCGCATGTCAATTAATAGAATGTCCGAATACCCATATGAGGAATCTCGCACCTTGTATGTAGACTGGTACACTTATAGTACATATATGCGGATGGTATTGGTAAAAAGAACATGAAACAGTCGATTATCCACAATTGTTCACTATAAAAGACAAAAAACCTGAACAGTCATGTCGTCGAAGAGAAAAAAAACTAGTTTCTTTTTGCCCACAGATTGAAATAACAATATGAAATATAAAGCAAAGTTAACCGTTGAGTTGAGAGAAAAAAAACGGAAATTAAATTCTTCCACGAAAACAGTGAAAAAATGGGAAAAATAACTTCCTATATAACACCAAAACTTGTGGTTGGTGTCATATTTTATTTAGTTTTAATAGTACTAAACTAATGTCCAAACTTGCTTTTATTTATGTTTCCAGCAAAATTTGTTTTTGATTTTGCCAGCTGGTATTTAAGCTGCTCGCAATGTTTTGCTAGTAGAAAAAAAAGTTAAATTCGAGCCCTGGAATGACTAAGTAACAGTCCTGAAAAACTTCGACTGCACAGCACCCACATACAGCTATATCAAAATATCGAACTCGATCAGTGTCCGACAAATCCATTGCCCGGAGCCCGGGGGCTACCGAAATTTTTCATCGGGCTACTGAAATTTTCCAGCTGACGCCCGCCGGGCTACTATAAATCTATAAGAGCGGTAGCCCGGTTTATTGACAGACATACGTAGAATAAACACGCTGACCATGTGTTTGTACACTGTGTATTGCTTATAATCTGATAACAAAGTGCAATCAATTATCTAATCAGTCACCGATCACTTGCGGTAATGTCTTAAACAGTAACAGTGTATTTTAATCATCCAATCAGAATCAACATTTGTCGTCTGCTAATAATATAATGAGAGCCTGTTGGATTGTTGGCGCACATGATGCAACATCATTTCGCAGTTTGGAATTATTTGTTTACCGCAACAATGAGTAATAGCGACAACGTTTTTGATGTTGCTAAATATCCAAGGACGCCAAACATTAAATTAATCAAAACAATAGCGGATTTTTCAAAACAGTAACGAAACCGAAAATGAATATTAATGACAACTTTGTGAACGCGGTTAACACCTGCTAATTAGTTTGCATTGTCAATTAATAATTGGATTAATCGACTGTTATTCAATAATCCCATACATGCCCGATTTATATTTTTAAAACCAAATTATGGGTGGGTAATATAGACGATAAGAGTCATAAACACAAATGTTTGAAATTTTCTAAAGTGTCAAATGAATTTCGGCATATGGTTCTATTTAAAGATATGATGAAATAAGCTCCCAATCAGGACCGTTGTATTGCAACATGCGTAAATAACCTGCCACGGTTTGCACGCGTTGTGTACAGCTATTTTAGGTAACAAAATTCTACATTTAAGAAATGAATTTCTTTGTACTGATAAAAAGCGCGTGAAAATTGGCATGGGTGTATTTATTTGTAAATAAAAATTTCGTAGCGGGTACAACATTGAGATCATTTAATTTCCATTAAAAGTTTTGTTGTGAATTTCAACTAAAGTACCGGGGTACAGAGGCGTATTTAGGTGGGGGGCCAGGGGGCTAAAGCCCCCCCAGCTGGCTGGCTAGACACGATTTTTAATAAAAATGAGCCCCTTACAGTTTCAATCCACTTGAGTATTTCCTGTCATATGTCCCTAATTAAGCCATAAACAGCTGTCGATTTGTGTGATTAGCCCCCAGGCATGTGTACAGACCATCTAACCTTCGTCAGCTTAAGTGCACGCTTCATTGACTGTAAGTAATAAACTGCGCTATTTGATTGGCTGAAGAAGATACATTCAACTAATGAAATTCATCCATACATTTAGCTATAGATAAATGTTTACAAATGGCTGCCGCATGAGACTTGTGAAAAACAATATTTCAATTTGTAGCAATTAAAGAGTTTAGACGAACGCAATGGACAATCATAAGTATTTTTTCGGTAATTTCTTTGATGAATTTAATTGGTATTAGCTCTTTAGAGTGATAATCCTTTTGAGTAACAAGTTATTGCCAGTGAAATTCAACTGTACACTTAATGAATGGCAATTTTTTATTTTTTTATTTTTTATTTTTTTACAAATCGGGCTTACTGCTATGATGTTCATCCATACTTTTTAAAATTAAAAAAGACTCAAAAATGAAGAATTACTTTGCTATATGAAACTAAATCATTTTCTCAAAGCGTGAGAACATCGAGGCAGCAACACCCGAATTAAACTACACAGAAATCTAACGACTCCCCTTGTTAACACTATTGTGAACGAAATGGACACCTGATTCAGTGATTTGCAGACTAAGGCAGCCATGGGATTGAAGTTTATACCTGAACAAATGTGCGCCTCTCCTGTCAGTGCTAGTGACCTTGAATGGTTCATTGATGATCTCCTTTCCCCTCAGTCCCTCCCTGCTGAGTTGCACTTTATATGGCAGGCTATGTGGAAAGGTGTAACCAACCCACCTACTACCCTTCAGGGCTCTGTTGCACATTGTGATTCCCAGCTGTACCCCATCATTTACACTGTTTTGTCCATATCATGTGTGTTCCCTGTTACATCATGCGAGTGTGAAAGGAGTATCAGTGCCCAAGGACTTGTTAAGACAAAACTAAGATCATCAATGGGTCAGGACAGGTTGTCCGCTGTGTGCCTGCTTTCCATTCATAGGGACATTGACATAAACATTTTAATGTTGTACCTAAGTTGACCTAGTATGATATCCAACAAGGTTAAATAGGAGGTCCAACCATCTAACTCTGTTAAAAAAGTTATGGATAAAGATAATGTCTCCCACCACTTTAGTGGTTTAAGAGACATTTGATTTACCCCTGTGTGTCTGTCTGTCCGTGTGTCTGTCACACTTGATGTGTGAACACATGTTCTTATTTGTTTTACATGCACTTTTATCATGCAAAATGCTGATTAGATAGCAGGAAATCGCATCATTTCAAGGTGCCATTTCAAAAAAAATTCGTCGACGGAAGGGGACACCCCTCCCGCACCCTCCCCTGTTCAGCCCCCCCTCTGAAAATTGTCTGGATACGCCTCTGGGGTATCTCGCGAATTATTTGGCTTTGACATTTTCTCTTAATAAAATATCATGTAAACACGCTGTATCGTTACCGTTAGCTGTATCAGTTCCTTCATTATTAAAACAATTATTGTATTGTATACTGACTGCACACAAGTGTCGTAACATACAGATGCAATACATAAATTCGGACAGTACTTAAAGTCTGACACAAGTAAATAAATGATTTAATACTCTTGATTTCTTGAAACTCGGTATTTGTTGTTAAAAAGGGAAATTGCACTGATAAACACCATACGAGTCGAATCGTATTGATTATCTAAACGTTTTATTTACGTTTACGACTTAACGTGCTGTCCAAATTTAAGTACAAATACATGTGCACATACATGTAATATCTACATGTAGTATATGATTTTCTTTGGTACATTTACATTTAAGTACACGGTGACTGTACTGTAGCATTAATTTACGATATTGACTGTGTACATCAGACTACTTGCTGTTTTATGTATATGTATGTATACATATTATGTATATGTAAATGAAGAAATGAAATAAAGATGAAAATCTGCCTCTCATCATTTTGTAGGAAAATTTTATGGGCTACCAAATATTTTTATTGGTAGCCCAGTGGGCTACCTGAAAAATAAGAAATTTGTCGGACACTGCTCGATGAAAAGCTACTTACAGAACAATGGGCACTATTGTAAGAAATTTTTTGGTTGGTGTAAACTGCTTGCCCTGGTCTAGCTGTTCCCATTGTGTCTGCTTTCTGGCTTGTCCCTGGTCATCCAGGAAATATGGCGTGCCTCGTGTCACATGAAGAATGATAAACATACACTGGAAATACAAACTATGAGATAAAAGAAATTGTAATGACTTACAAGACATATGTTTAGACTTCAAGGATTAAGAGTGATATTAAATTTATTTTCATTACATTAAATGATCTAAATAATAGATACAAGCCACTTTTGTAGAGCAATGAACAGATACTTCAGTAAATAAATATCGAGACTTTTTACCCCTGAATGTTACAAGCACGAGAGTCATTTGACTTCTTGTTTTCAAAAACATTTAACTACCTGGGGACATTCACTATTTTACCCTATTTTTATAGACATAGATATATAACCAATATTTCCAAAAGTTTATTTGTGAAGGAATACATGATTGGGAAAGATGTCAAAGCAGTTTAAATTCATACTGGCAAATTTAGCAAGGCCATTCATTAGTCATCTTTCAAAAGTCTAATTAACAATTGCTATAGTAAAAATGTTTATATGTATATTAATAATTTTGATAATCCTTCTAGCATGGCTACTTATTGTACCCTCAGGGTGTGCTGTTACTAAAATAACATGTTAAATGTGCTGTTATTATTAAGAATACTGTTATTAAATCACTGTAAAATGCTTAGTTTTTGTTTGTATTTTAATAACATTCTTGGTCTTAATTGCCCCAATGTAGCCCCAGTGTGGCAACAACTTTTTAAAGCCCTGCCCTTTTTTGAGAACCACCCAGCATCAGCTTAAAGTCATGTATGTGAGCCATAAGCAGGCTATGACACAAATTAGCTTCTTACAATGTCATGTAGAACATTTGTAACTGTCCACGCCACTGCAGTGCTAAAGAATGGCATGCTGAGTATGAAGAGATGGGCTAGGAAGATCACAAGTATGTAGGTCAGCCATATCCCTCGCTGATTAAAGTAGTACGATGTGGGATTCTCAGGTCCCGAAGCAGTGCCAACCTGCATTCTATATGCAATATCTTCTCAGTTGTTTCAGGGACTTTCAGGATCTATCTTGGACAATCTAAAATATAAGAGTTCAAACTGTATTGTTTTTAAAATCTAAAATTAAATATTTTCATAAAAAAGCGACGTATTCATGCAGACAGCAGTGATCAGACGGGAATACACAATTCTGATTTCAAAGCATAAGTAGACAGTCAAGTTGGTTACATCGCAGGCGGAAATCAAAACTTTAATTCCCTTTTTAACAGGAACAGAACATGTTCAAAAAGCAACATAAAAATGCTTGGGCTCATTAAAATATTAATATCAAAATAAAAAATTGCCCCAGGTGTACATTTAGTAGTAAAATAATTACAAATGAAATGCACATGAGCAAAAGGTATCAGGGCTTTTTTTTAGCGGACGCCCGCTTGCCCGTGCCGGGTAAAAATCGTCGCGGGCAAGTGATTTTCCAAAGTAGATAGTCCGCCGGGCAAGCCCGTTTCGTATTAGCATAATTGCGGTATTTGTTCGACTTTTCACCTTTATCTATTTATTTTCTTTGGGTCAATATTTTTTTTATCAAGTACTAGTAAAACGAGATTTCATTGGTCGCTTGCGTTGTATCAGCCAATCTAAACGCTCAAAACAAGTTCTACTCGGCAGACGTTTCAACATGGCGGACGGTAGCGTCCAGCCGATCTTTTCATTTAAACATTTTAAATGTTCTGAACCAGACCAAAACAACAATGTCCCTGATTTTAATAACAAGCAAGATAAAATTGTTGGTAGTAACTGTGCTATTCCAATTTTCTTGTGTAAAAGCACTCAAACTGAAACAATTTCAGAACAGTTACAAGAACTGGATGAAGAAGCGTATACGAGTGACAGTGATGTCTATGAACATGAATATAATAACTGTGAAAAGGATTGTTCAGAGTTTGAAAATCATGTTTAATATGCAGACTGTTTAAAACTTGCTAAGAATGCATATCAAGAGTTTCTCACTATTTTAAAATGTGAATAACTTGTTTGTTACACATTCACAGTTACAAATAGTGAGAAACTCTTCATTAAAGACATCAACATGATTTTCAAACTCTGAACAATCATTTTCACAGTACTATTTTAAGCCCTCCCCCCTTTTAATCTATGCCATAACTTGTATAGATATAGTGACAAGTATACCGTTTTAAAATTTTAATAGTAATAAACTCTTCATATGTATTGTATTCAACAGTGACTATTCAATGAAATAAAACTGTCCAGATTTTGTTTTGTTTACAACTTTATATTATAAAAACGATTATTATTTTATTTTTGATGCATTGAATTTAGCTGAAATTAAATCTAGCATAATAATGCATGTGTATCAATTCTTTAAAGATCAAATGACAATAAAAAATTGACTTCAAAATAGGGCAACCAGTTTTTAATGAGGGCAAGTAGATGTTCAAAGTAACTTGCCCCTCGGGCAAGTGAGTGTCAATTTCTTACGTTAACCCCTGGTTATACACATAACATTAATGATAACAGCGCTTGTTTGCAGTTGAAATTTTAATTGAACAGTCCCAATGGAGGCCTTTACCAAAAAAATGTTCAGGGCTTGACACTTACTTCTACAAATAGGTGTCCACAGGGAACCCTGCCTATTAAAATTAGAGCAAAATCCTGGGAAAAACTGGTGTTCCTCACCAAAATTTGGGGGTCTCGGGTTCCCGGGACACTGTTAGTATCGAGGCCTGATGTTTTGTCTTCATTGGCAATTTCATCAATATAACATTGTTGATAACAAGGGGGCGTTTAACAAATGTACTAGATAAACACTATCAATATATATACAAGAGGCACAACTCTCAAAATTCATGAAGTGGATATAGTGTCAGCCTAGCGACCAGGTCACAGGTTCGATCCCTAGTCCATTAAAACGGACTCCCAGAGCCTTTGATAATTTTTGCTTTGGCGGCTCTGGCAGTCCATATGCACCCCTTCAGTGCCTTCCCCAGGCCATTTAAGCGCCCCTTGCCGGGGCGCTTGAATTTCGAAATCAGAGTTCCCGGGGCGCTTGAAATTTTCCGATCAGTGTATTCTTCAGTAACAGAAAGTGGAGATTGTCCAAAAAAAATCAAGGTTTCCCTATCAGTGTATCAATATGCCCTGTTTTAAAAGAGCACTCGGTACCTACTTTCACAAGTAATCGCCATAAACACCACATGGGGTAATGGATAGTCCACTGATAAGAGAATAGCATGACGCGCGTATCGATTATTCTAGCCACATTACACGGTCATTTAAATGCTGACAAGGATGTATCTGGTAACTTTCCAGTCGTCAAACTGTGAAGTTCATCGTCCAATCGGTTACGCGAATGCTTATGAGGGCGGGGTTAACTATCGACCATTATTTTTGATTGACGTCGGGCATGAAGTAAGAGTTTATCGCAGCTTGAATAGCAAGAAGTTGTACCATTTGAGTAATATAAAACCGGTAATTAGTACAGTACAGAACATTAAAGACGGTTTCGGGCATCATCATCACACCTTTTTACTGTAAACAAGTGTTACCTATGACTCATAATTAATACGAGAAATTAATTGCAAGTGGTAAACAATTAATTATTATAGCCGAGTAAGTTGTGCAAATGACTCCCGGTTACAATTATGTGATAACAATTTATTTAATTCCAGTACATGTATATTTCAACATGTCCATTTATAGAACTGATTCACCTCGTTTTTCTGACATTTATTCAACACGTTATGCGCTTTAACAAATTTTCGTTGAATTAATTACGCAGACTTGTAAATGTTTCGTCCGATACTCGATAGTTAGAAGACTGATGATGGCAACCGGCCGTGATCCTCGTGGACAACGTGAATTTCATGCATAATTCCATCAAAACATTTATTCGACTCGTAAAGTGTGTAAACAAATTATCGTTGAATTTATAACGCAACGGTTAATATTTGTTGAAATCTCAAATGGAAATAATTAAATTTGTAATCCGAAACCCAGAACCGTAAGTCGATGTTAACGCGTTTTTAATCCGAAACACAGTTCCGAATGTAAATGTTACCGCAACGTTAAATATTTTTGCTTCAAATTAGCAGTGCAAATTTATTTTGTGTCGAATCTTTTTCTCAATTAAAAAGAGCGCGAAAATTATGCAGCATGTACAACGTCGCGTCTATTGCATACAAATGGCGTGTATTGAGCGTTTTAACAAGCACACAACAGGTCAGGGGATTGACGCATATTCAGAGGCAATGTTTCATCAAATCTATAAATAGTCACTTAAAAAATGGCAAGGTTTGTGTTAAAGAAATAACTGAAAGCTTTTATCGTAAATATTTACCAGAAAGAGATTGATTAAAACGGAATAAACGGGATTATCGGGAAATAAATAGGAACTTGAAAAATAGTAAGTATTCAGTAATAGAGTCGGGTTGAAACGGATGTATTGGGGAATCGTTCGAGTCGGGATTTTACTATCTGTGCGTTAAAGTTTTAAAACAATTAAACAATTTAAAAAAACATATTTTTAAATGACTGGGGGATTTTTTTGAAGAGTCATAACGCACCAAATGACGTCTTTTGACGCTGTTTTTCTTTGAGTTATAACGCACCACAGAACGTGAATTGACACGTTAAATTAAAAAAAAAATCAACGTCGGGAGGGGACACCCCTCCCCAACCCACCCCCGGGGCGCCTGAACAAATTCCTGGGGAAGGCACTGCCCCTTCATAAACATGGGTACATCCGTGCGCTTCACTAAACAGACGTCGTTCAAGACAAATTGAGGAAAAAAATGAATAAACTTCATTAACATGTTAAATTTACCTGAATGGCAACCTACGGATGTTATCCTTCGCATGCACCCTATAAAAACACGACGATGTTTCAACACACTTTTCTCTCTGACATGTTTATGTTTAAATTTGAAACAGTGTATTCTGTATCGAATACCACATCGTTATCAACTTTATAGGCTGGAGCACATAACCTGACGTGCAAAATATTGGTGTACTGCGACCTAACCAATATTGGGTCAATTTTCCAATATGGCGGATACAGCGTACAAAACAAAACCTAAGTCAATAAAATCAATTATTTCTTGCTTTAATGGTACCATTTAGAATAAGTTTGTGGTTTAGATAGGTAAACTTTAATAACTTCTTGCAGTTTCAGTGTTCCTTAACCCTTGGATTGTTGATAACATTTTGCACCCATGGCCAAGAGAGAGCGCATTGCAACTCAAAGCAGCCCATTGGGCTATAAAGCTTGGAGTTGAATTATTGCAACTAGTTTGATCCCCAATGTGGGAGCGTTCTTTTTAACTTCCCCAAAGGCACGAAGTACTGGTTCTTAGTCCCAGGAAATGGACTCGATAACGTTTCAATAAACCTTAGGCTTTTGATGAAATTGAGCTTAAATGAATAAGTTTAAAAATTAAACTAACACCAGGACAACATTAATTTCCAAAATTAAAAAAATACCAAATATTTCGAAATTTTTAATTACTTTATCTTGCAAAATCCCTTAACAAATGCTTGATGTAAAAGGCCTAATTGACAAAATGACCACCCAATAGCTTTGTTAAACTGGAAAGTCGATGTATTTGTTCGTGCGTTCTTGTGAGTTTGAGGTTCTAATTCATTTATTCAAATTATTGTGAGGTGACAAGTTATTTTCGAGCAACTGTATATTTGGTACAACATGCAAACGCTGTTAAACTAAGCTGAATAAATATTGTGTAAGCAAATATGCGTTAGACATGAACATGTACTTATGTTGTTAACTTACCGTTTTAATGATAACAATCAACCGGATCAACAACAAAATAATGCTACGACACTTCGTTTTACCGGAAATTGATTACGTGCGCATGCTCAGACGCGAATGTTTTCAACGTTATCGACAAGGAACTTACATCGATCTATATGGTATAGTACCAGAAAGGCCGTTTACAAAAAAGGCCTTCCCAAAAAGGCCTTCCCAAAAAGGCCGCATAAGTAAACCAAAAAGGCCTCATGGTATACCAGAAAGGCCATACAACATTTTGTACTATCATTGATTAGTTATGCTGATATTTTATTATCATATATATTGAATAGTCATATTAATTCTGGTTTTAACTTTTAGTCTACTTAAAGCCGTTAATTTTATAATCAAAGTCGGCAAAAATTGTTCGTTAGCTGCAATATTTTCCTTGAGTAGATATTTCAGTTTTTGAATTAAAAGCCGTTAATTTTGTAATCAAAGACGGCAAAATTATCGCCAATTATCGCATAGGTATTGTTCGTTAGTTACAATATGTTTCCTTGAGTAGATACCTCATTTCATTTAATTAAAAGCCGTTAATTTTGTAATCAAAGTCGGCATAGTTATCGCCGATTATCACTAGGAATTATCCGTTTAAGAAAATAAGAATTTCTTTGAACTTGTTGTTTGCATCTAAAAGTGTAACAAATTAGTAATGAAGGTGTTGTAAACTACGTGGCGGCCAGATATATATAAGATCCAGAATTAATGAGAAATATATAACCCGTTCAGGTGTCAGAGTGGATAATAGTAGTTGCTTTTTTATTCGTTAAATTGGAAAGTATACCGGACTTTATTTAGCGTTTGAATTATAGTGTTTTTATATCGTTGAGTGTTGTGGTTTGGCCTCCTATCCTTGTGTAGGATGCGGTCAGGAGGTGCGGCCCCGCCAGCATGCAGTTGAGTGCGACTGGTGCAACCGATGGCAACACCGCAAATGTGGCACAGGTAACATTTTCAAAATGTACTATATGAAATTGATGTTAACCATAATTATAAGATACCAAATAATATGTCAAAACGTCTATTTTTAAGAGAAAGTTCATTTATATTTTACTTAGCTTTCGTCGTTGTGTTAGTATTTTATATATGTTCACAAAAATCGCATAGGTACATTGATTTTACCTAGGGATCGAGCGCAGTATTCAGTATACATTAAATGTACGGAATTATCGTAGATGTAAAGTGCCATACTTGCATGAAAACATAATGTATTTAAACATTTAAAATAAATAACATTCAAATAAATTTATACGTTTTTAATGTAATAGTATTTTCCGTGAGATTCTACGTACCCTTCAACGTTGGTTGTATTGACGAACAGGAGATACATTCCGAACCGGGATTCCGATGTTGATACTTTCCTCTTATACTCAGAATATTGCAAATACACAGTGATTTTAAAATATATTAAAAAAATTGACAATACAATGTACAAAAAAAAATATACGCAATAATATAAGTTATAGTATTATATTATATGAATATTAACTATATATTTAATATATTTAACACATATAAGTTACATATTATATGAGGATCTGTTTGTAGCTTGTTTTGTACATTATTTTGATTAGGCTAGTCCTCTTGTAATCAACATTTCTTTCAATGTTTAAAATATAAAAACTTGAAAGAATTTGCATGTACAAAAAACCTCGCTAATTAGACCGGGTATCCAAGTTTCAAGGGTCATTCACAGTTTGTTGCATCTGTTTTGATAACGGATTAGTAGATTATGACACTTATTGACACCTATTGATAATTGCGCATTTTAAAATAGTTTCTTTAACGATATACAACTAGCTACATTAAATTCGGAAGACTTAAACCGAAAGAAATAATATGCTGTATTCTATGTGATATTATTAAAAAATAATGAATACAATAAGTCTCTTGTGGTGTTTATATCGGGGTTTTAATGTTTATATTAATACAGGCATAACCCAGACAGCATATCGGGAGGCGATGCGTCTCGGGAAAGTAACGTATGTGTGTCGTCCATGCATAGACGCAGAGGCCCTGGACAACGAAATGCCCGTCCTAGAGATAAGCGTAAGTGATATTATTTTTGTAATCTGACGATGCCAATTCACTCTCGAGTTCTTTTCCTGTGATTAGTGAAACGGTGACTAGTGATTAAATACTAGTAATATCATCGTAACTTCAACAATAAAATTTGGCAATACATGTCGTGTTCATATGGCACAATTTTACATAGGCCACAGTTCCCCAGGTTGACGACGACGACGACGACGATGCCGGTGACGATCGCCCAATGCCACTGCTAGAAGTGAGTGTCCCTAGTGATTAGGTATGTCATGTTAATCTATACTTTTTCACTTACAGACACTTTCCGAGTGTATTCTATGTTTGGAAGTAAGAAAGGCGGTCAGGCGTACGGCGTTGTGCTGGATTAATGAACAGGTGTTTTGTCACGTTGACTGTGTATCGTTTGTAGTTTTTCTTGTTCATGTATATTTCATTATGTAGTTATGTTGTAAATTATGTTGTATTTTGTCACGTTGACAGTATATTGTCTGTACTTTTTCTTGTACATGTATATTTTATTATGCTATATGTTGTAAATTATGTTGTATTGTATCACGATGACTGTACATTGTCTGTATTTTTTTCTCGTACATGTATTTTCTTAATAAAGAAAATAAAAAAGTTCATTCATAATGTAGCACTCCATTTTGAATTAATAGAAAATATAATTTACATGTTAAACCATATTATTATGTAATTGAAATTAATTAAAAATATGTATATTTTGTAATAAAGACAAAAAACAACATTTTTTAGAATAATATGATGTAATTATGTTGTATTTTGTCAGTGTGACTGTATATTGTCTGTAAATGTTTGCTTGATTATGTAAATTTTGTTATATAAATTGTGTGACTAAGCATGTTCATTGACTGTATAAATCGTAAATATATATTTAAACATAATCAACAAATAAAGAAAATAAAAAAAAGCATACCTGTTTTAGGTCTTATTCCCTTTTACTAGTAATTCTTTGTAAACACAGTTTAAAGCCTAAAAAAAAACAATAATTACTTGAAGGCCTTTTTAGTTCAATTTTCGGCCTTTTTGGTACGCTCTGAGGCCTTTTTGGTAAGGCCTTTTTGGTATTCGGCCTTTTTGGTATGCGGCCTTTTTGGTTTTCGGCCTTTTTGGACCTAAACCATCTATATTATAATGAATTACTAGTTTGATTCTCATAATGGCCTTGCTTTATCATAATAATTTATACTTCTTATTATGGGACCGTGCGTAATTCATGTTTGTGTATCTCTTACGTATAAATGCATTGTGTTGCAAATACAATTTTAAATTAACATGTTAGTAGCTAGTTCAACTTCGATTACATATTCGCGGGTGACAGACTCGACAGTACCATGTACTTCTTCTTCTTCTTCTTCTTCTTCTTCTTCTTCTTCTTCTTCTTCTTCTTCTTCTTCTTCTTCTTCTTCTTCTTCTTCTTCTTCTTTTATAATAATAGCTTTGTTCATTACTGATACATCATGGCCATGCCTTGGGGGGGGGGGGGGTGTAAAAATAAATATATTGATAGGTTACCCGAGTTACTCAATCCACTAAGAAAAATCCTATCAACAGTGCCAAAACACAAGTAAACCCTTAAGATTTAAATATATACATATACTGCTGTGCATTGCATGAGATGAGAATATAAGTAAAGTTAAAAACAGGATCAAAGCAAAAATATGTGAACTAAGGATGGAAGACAGCGCTGATTTAAATCTAGGGATCGTATCAGCGCTGACTACATATGATGGACGTGTGTTCCATTGTACAACTGTTCTTGGAAAGAATGAAAAAATGTGGTAATCAGCTTTACTTTGTGGTATATTGTATGCCATGTGATGATGATGGCGTGTGTGTCTATTGTATGGAGTGAGATAGTGAAGGGGATTGACGTCAACATGATTATATACAATTTTATAAAACAAAAAGAGCATAGCTTGTTGTCTTCTTGATTGCAAGGTATTCCAATTAAAATCCTTAATTATATTTGTGACTATGCTCGGGTTCTTGCTGTAATTATTCGTAACAAATCTGGCGGCATGACGCTGAACATTTTCAATTTTATCAATATCCTTCTGATGGTAAGGGTCACACACACTAGAGCAATATTCCAAGGATGGTCTAACAATGCTGTTATATGCCGCTGCCTTAGTTTCCATTCTAGAAAAAAGAATGAATATTTTGTTTTAAGAAGCCTAATTTAGCTATGACTTACTTTACTACTATTTTTATTTACATGGGGTGACCGGTTTAAAGTTGAGCTTATTTCAACACCAAGATAATTTGCTTGGTTTACAACAGACAGAGGTTGATTGTGAAGAGTGCTAGAAGTATTTACTGGTTTACAGTTACAGTAGCATGCACAATATGATATTTTTCTATGTTAAAAGACATCTTCCATTTCTGCCCCCACAATGATTGACTATCTTGATCTCTCTGAAACTGAATAGTGTCAGCCGAAGTTTTTATGGGTCTGTAGATGGCACAATCATCCGAAAATAGACGGACATTTGACTTCACAGATGAAGGTAGATCATTTATGTAGAGAGCAGAAACAGAAGAGGCCCAAGTACTGTGCATTATACTTAAGTGGAGAACTGTCTTGACAATTACGGATCAGACTGATAAGGCCGAGGTTAAGATTATTAACCCTTTGAATGCTGGGAAATTTGTCTTCTGCTAAAATGTCGTCTGCTGAATTTCTAAAATTAGCATATTCTTCGATTTTTTTTCAAAGAATACTATCAGAATAGCAAACAGTTTGGATCCTGATGAGACGCCACGTTCTGTGGCGTCTCATCTGGATCCAAACTGTTTGCAAAGGCCTTCAAAATTCGGTTCCCGCACTGAAAGGGTTAAAACTAGAGAAATGCTCTCTTGTAAATTACTCGATAACTTGATACTTGAGTTATTGTAATTTATTCCATGTATGCCTAGCGTCTAGAAAAAAGGCCTTGGCCAACAGCGTAGACCCAGATGGGTCTGCGCTGTTTGCTTAAAGGAATTTCTGTAAGAAATACTCTAAATATAGAAATAAATATACTAGACATATCTAATTTTGGAAATAAATTGATCCAATTTAGAAGGATGGAAGAGTCCACTAGGCATACATGGGTAAATGTCATAGATACTTTATCATCGGCCGGCATTGCATTTGGGGTGGGTGAAGTCATGCCGCATTCTTTTTTTTTTTAATAAATACCGAAAAAGGTACTGTTGACGTAGTGAAGATCGTGGTTACAAAACAAGAACCTTTTTTCAGATACCTTACCTATATAAAGATTGCGCAAGGAGTGTATTGGATCATTTTTTAAGTGGATCGAGGTATTTTGAGGGAAATACTGAATATATTGATAGAGAAATAACTACGGTGGTGGCTCCTACTGAACGAACAGCGTCTTAAAAATGCCCGAAACTCTTGACATGCATAAAGGAAGACATATTTGTTTACCAGTAAAAAAAATTAATACCAAATGTATACACATAACATGAACACAAACATTTACATCACATATCTGGTATCAATACATATAGTTTATATATAGATGATATAAATAAAGGCAAAACGGCTACAGAAACAGTAAAATGTAGCAAAAAAGAAAAAACAACAATGTGAAGGAATTTTAAGCAACTAGGAAGCAACAGAAGAATCAATGACATCTTTTCGTTTTAACATTGCAAAATAGATAATTTTCGATACTTTGCGGATACGTTTTACAGACTTTGTTGACAATTTTTTTTTTCAAAATAATTCAATGTGTTAAATGACAGCCTTATGTTGTATTTTGACCCAAGATCTGTATAAATTGGACAAATACATAGACAATCAAATTCAGTTTCAATCATATCAGTAGTACACAATTTATACTTACGATCATTGACGTTTATATTATTAACTCTTCCTCTTTCTATTTGTAAGTGATGCGAGCACAATCGAAATCTACTCAATGCAATTCTATGTTTTTCATTATCTACACAATTCAAGTAGGTTTTAAAACAAAATTCTTTTTTAAATATGTTATAATAATTAAGCTTACTTTGAGACTCTATACATTCAAACCAGGAATGAGTGTAAATATCACGGACTCTTTGTTTAAGCATACAAATATGAATTACATGTTACAGCAGTATTAGTGATATTTTTAAAACAAATACCAGGCATAATACTTATAATGAATGAGTAGTTTGATTCTCATAATGGCCTCGCTTTATAATAATAATTTAAACTTCTTATTAGGGATCATGTGTAATTTATGTTTGTATATCTCTTACGTATAAATGTATTTTGTTGCAAAAACTATTTTTGTATAGTATACAATGTTAGGTTAAAGTTTACATATATAGACTTATCTAGTTGAACGTGTTAGTAGTTCATCCTCAATTACATATTCGCGGTCATTATATTGGGTGACAGACTGGGCTGTACCATATACGGTTATTATACTTTAGTGGAGAGCTCTCTTGACACGGATTAGACTGATGCGATCGAGGTTAAGATTATTTAAACTAGAGAAATGCTCTCCCGTCAATTACTCGAGAACTGCATAATTGAGTTATAATTTCATGACAGATACTTTATCATCAGCCGGAATCGCATTTGAGGCGGGCGAAGTCATGGCGCATTCATTTTTATAAATACAGAAAAAGGTACATTGTGGACGAAGTAAAGATCATGGTTTTCAGATACAAATATAAAGATTGCACATAGAGTGTTTTGGATCAATTTTTAGGTGGCTCGATGATGGTAAAAAAGAAAATACTGAATGAATTGATACGATAAATAACCAAGATAGTTTGCTCCTACTAAACGAACATCGTCTTAAAAATGCCCGACACTCTTGACACGCATAAATAAAGACGAGCGTGTTTCACATGTCTTGAAACAACTCTTCTTATTGAGGCAAAATATGCAATTTGTTTCCAATATATATCGTCTAATAGTAGATCTGTCGTTTATTTCCTTGTAATTAAATTACGATCCGCAATTTTATAAGAATAGGCAAGGACATGCATTTACATTACACTAGTTATATTACGAACATATAATTCGAATTTATTAAAAAAAAGTGCAGTATACTAAGGTAATACTCTTTATAGAAAATATACTATAGACCAATTCCCAAAATATAATAAAACAAACATAATCCGTTTGTAAACGATATCTGTCCGACCAAAATACAATTAATCTGCATTGTTATCGATAAAATAATAAATTAAATTCATGCTATGTTTACGTAAAAAGAGACCGAAACAAAATGAAAACAAATACGATACGCAGTTTTTAAAACATTTATCAAATCCTAAAATAATTGAATACAACCCTGATCAATTCGCTTATGTTGGCAGAATGAACACACTATCAGTATCCATCTTTAGACAGCTTGTGTTATATCATGCAATGTACTTGCCCTGCCTTCAGGGAAATCAAGCGAACGTCAGATTGAGAAAATAAGTCTAAAATACAAATGTCATCCCGTCTGGCTTCTATCCTCATCCATTCAATCTGATTTATGTTGATCGTTTACATAGTTTCAGTTGAAGAACGTGTATAAAATAGGCTCGTCTTTAAATACAGAATCAAATGTTTAACTGCAAACACTATGAGGAAAAAACGCAAATTCAATGAAATGGCATTAGAAGATAAAGTATTTGTCCTCACAATTGTTGAATATTTAAATAGTTCTATATTTTGAAGCATAATTGCATGGTGCACTTTACGATATTTTTATTGCCAAGTTATTACCTAACACGTTATAAAATATACTACATTTAGTCAAAGACTTTTTTTTAATTATCAATGTACACAGAACATGCTTGTAGAAATGTGAGCGTTTTTGCACTGATTATATAACAGCTATAAATAAGTCTTTGGATCCCCGGATATAGTCTTGGGCATCAGCATATAAGACAGTATAAAACAATAAAACAATGAATGGTAAAACAAGCAGAACTACAGTTCTTTAATATTAAAGCCATGCCAGGTTTTGATGTTTATAATATGTTTGTCATCCTGTATATTTTCTCCATCATTAGTTATGAGGGCAATGTGTGTAGTGTACATATGTCATGTTTGTTTTTTCAATAATGCCATAAATAAAGGATCACAATATAATGATTATCATTCACTCCTCGGACCTGCTGAAAATCCGCGTTAGTTTATTTAAGCATGCTTTTCATGCTGCATATGACCCTCAAACATCGCGTTTAAAGCAAATAAAATGCGCGTTGCCTCTCTGGATCAGCACACAATCTTACGGAGGTTCCGTAGATAGTCGATGATTCACGATTGGCGCTTAAATTGAGTGAGCCAGGATCATTTCAAGAAAGTACCCTACATATATTGAATGTTAATTAACACGCTAGTAAGAACGAGTATTCCTCTAAGTGTGTGTGCAGTCGTATAGTAATACTATTTCATTTAACCAACGCGTGTTTTTTAGGTTATAAAACTTCTAATGGCAATAGTTCATAACCCGTGCTCCACCGTTTTAAGAGCACATATTCTATCTTCTCAACACGCAAATGTGAATCAATTTGAAGCAAACCAAACTCAATTAGGAAGTTTACTCTGGACTGTGTTTCCGTGTCAAAGCTCTGAAACACTGAGGATAACTGTCTGAATCTTGATCTCTGGTTGGTAGAACGTTTAATTAGACAAATAATTGCGTTATCTTGATCAGTGTATCTTGATCTGTTTCTCCACTTCAAGTTGCAGCAGTGCAAAAGAAAAGAAAGATAGACACGGGAACATTTCTAGACCTGGCCATACCAAGACAGATATTTTCTACGAACCAAAATAGGAACGTAAATTCTAGCAACGTACTTAAATATTGAATCAATGACTCAATGGCTTTAACATCGCAATTTTAGTATAACAATAATACTTTTAACATATTACACCAATAATTGTAAACATTGTAACAATATATGTACCCAAAGAGAAAACAATATGAATGCACTTTTTTACACAAAAATAAAGCTGATAGATACGAAATTTAGCTTTAGCAGTGATAATTTATTACTCCAAAGAACTATTTAAATTGTTGTAAAAGATACACCCACCATTAGGGTTTCTCTATATTTAACAATGTGTTTGCTTTATCTAAAGATATAAATCATCACTTGATGAAATACGTCAAACACAGATATTTGCGTTGCCAGGCATTGACAAAACGGACATTAAAAAAAATAATGTAGTTGATCCTCCAATTTTTTCAATAGCCTTTGTGGATATTAAGCGTTTTGAAAATCGACAGGCATCGATTAATGTATGGATCGCATCTGTTTTATATTTGTACGTGAAGAAATGGATATTTGACGGATAGTTGTTTTTGTAAGTACTGGCATGTATCGAATATACCACCAAGAGAAACAAATAAAAATAAGTCAAATAAAACATCTTCAATGAATAATGTAGCCGTGTTTAATAAAACTAAATATATACTGCACCAGATTAAGTACTGGTGAAAGTGTCTTGTGTGATTTGACGATATTTTCCCGTGTTTAACGGCATTTTTAAAAGATAGTATAACGACGTACATTTAATCAAATCGCACGTTAACATGACAAACATTACGTTATTATTTTATTTTTCAGGAATTGTGGCCTGCCCCGCTTGAAACAGAAATGAAATAGGACAGACAAAGTTCCACACAAGTTATGCTGATGGAAAACTCGAAACAGACTGAAAAGCGTTCAACCAACAGAGCTAATCTGTGCCGCATTCGGAGCAAGACAAAGAAACACGGTTTCTTTTTATTGAAAACGTAAACAAAATACACGTTTGTTCTTATCACACAGGTTTCCTTCTATTTCATGTTCTAATCACATGCAAAGCAAGGACGACACTTTCCGCTTTTATGGCATTTTAGGTTTTAAGGAAGTCTCTTCTTAGCAAAAATCACGTTTAGACGGAAAGTGTTGTCCCTGATTAGCCTGTGCGAACTGCACAGGCTAATATGGGACGACACTTAAAGCACCTGCATTTAACACCCTTTTCACAGAGGCTCAAATGTAAGCTATCAATGTTTCACGTTCATCGTACATCAACTATTGACCACAGTACGTCATACGAGACATAGCTAAGCAAAAGTAAATATAATTAGCTGATTAGACAAACAATTGACATGACGCCTTATCTATGATCGCTCCGCCCAATAGAATTGATCCACCAATCAGCGATCGATTAATCGGGCTCACTCGTTAGCAACGACCTGTCCGCCATTTTCTAGACAAGCTACATGTTTAGGTTCACTTTTATTCCAACGAGTTTCTTTTGTTTTCCTCTTTAAAAAAACGATTAAAAATGGTTAAACGGTGTCAATGGGGATTATGTAACTCGGACAATCGATATCCTGACAGATTAGTTGGTGACATTGAATTTATTTCGTCTCCAAAGCCGAAAAAAGATCTTGAGAAGTGTAAGACTTCTGAAAATACGGGATTTGACGTCGATTTCATCGTTATTTTCCCTAAAAATTCGGACAGAGTCAATGTACGACTCATAAGCAAATTTTCTTCTTTGAATTCGTTGACGTAGAGAGCATCTATACGGCAAAAAATGTTCACCAAAATCATCGTGTATATCGCTTAACCGTATCATAGACATGTTCATCTGCATTACTTTGCGAGAACTGAAATCCAGCATGAAGCCTAATTCATGCTGTGCTTTATTACTCTGATAGTAATACACTTAATTGACATCATACATGTTATTTGAAGGTGACATGTGATATATTATCTTATTAACGGTATCTACACATTTGCAGTCATGTGGTGTCACCAATAAACGCTTTTAATCCACACTAGGAGCTCGAATGCCTAGATCTCATTTTTAAACGATTTTCGTTTATTTTGTTCCGATTAAAAAACGGAAATGAAATATGGCAAAAACGGTGTAAAAAGGGTTAATGCAACTCTGACATTTGGTATCCAGAAAGATAAGTTAGATGAATTAAATTTATACCATTTCCAACGCGGCAATGCGGTCTTGACAAGAGCGAGTGGAAGCTTCAAGAATTACCGAGATCCCCTTTATAGAACATTAATTTATTTCACAAACTTGAAATGTCATATAAGCAATAACTAAGCATTATTAAGTATGTATTATGTCACGTGTGCATGTAAAATAATTGAGAATTTTGGTACCCAATTCGTGTAACTTTACGAAATCCCCGTTAAAAATCGCGTTTCTGTGTGTGTCAGAAACAAGTGAAAACCATTTTGTTATCATTTTAATAAAGACGTATCGATAAATGCTATTGTAAAAGAGTTAGTATTACTGATATTAGTTAACCAATAAATGCGGTAACTTCGGGGAAGTCGGTACCTGCGCGAGCGTCTGATATTGGTAGCCTTATTAATTTATAATAGCCTGACCGTATTCCATTTCGTACAACGCTAATTTTATATCAGACTATGTCCAAACTTACTGTGTTGTTTTTGCGCTTTAAATTATAGTGATTGATAAATGTCCCATAAGCAATTTTTAATATGATTAATATCACTTTTACTAGTATACGCAATAACATGTGGGATTGAGGTACCCATCCGGCGTCAGAAAGCGCGTAAAACTTCACCGAATTCCCAGTTATAAAGCGCTTTTTCGTGTCAAATACACGGGTAGGGGGGAATGTTTCCGTACTTATTTTGTTAATAACACGGATAAATACCGGTGAAGTGTTAATTTATTGCAAATACCACCATTACACGTAATAACGGGTTCGAATTCGGTAAGCGCGCAAGCGTTTAAAAGCGTGTTTAATGTACCGATTTGCCCGTTATAAATAGCTGATGTTCTCTTTAATCGTATATTTTTTGCATTTGCAGAATAACTAAATGGCATCAACCCTTTTACAAGTGTAATATGGTGTTAAACAAGTCCATAAAAGCATCCGGAATATCGCGTAAATCTATATGCAGTCTATAGGCAAAGAAGCCATTTTGGTGTTAGCTTGTCTAGGTTTCCTTCCCGCTGAGCCTTGTGATTAAGTGGGCGGAGCGATCACTGATAAGGCGTTATGTCAATTGATCGTATTGAATAAAATCATATTCACAGCAAAAAATCAATGGTCATTTCTCCTTTCACAGAACATATATTCAATGTCTGTACGCATGCAAACTATTAACGTCGAAGAATATCTTAAACATATACCCGCCATTTAATAGTAAAACATTTGGTATTACTACGGATTAAAAATACAAACGCAGGGGAACGTATCCAATGATTATACAAGTGATGAGTCTCACTTGAATATTTTTACAATCGAAGATGGTTGATGAATGTGTATGCTTTTGTCGCATTTTTAAACTAGAGAATTCTTTTTAAAGACAGACGGACTAAGGAACGTACTCAATATACGGGCATGCCTTTTGTTTTTGTTTCGAGTCTAACAATAATAGTATTCCATACCAAATGTATTTACAAAGTCAGTTACGGATAACGTTTAATTTAGTTATCAAAGAATTAATGCCCGCATACATTTATTTCCGTTTGTGAAAAAAAAGATGTCGTTCAATAGACGGTCACATTAAATAAACAACATTTACTTTAAAGACATGCTCAATAATTTCAATATCACATCACGCGTCACATATTATGTTAATAAGATTAAGTAGACTGCTTAATTTGTACGCTTTCTAGTAGTTCAAAAGTTCAAAAACGATCAGAACCTATGATGTTCTCCCCCCCCCCCCCACAAAGTTAACAACAACAATCGAAATAGCACTTTCCAGGCTGTGCCTTATTGTGTGTTGTGATGTGTACAAAGGGGAAAAAACTGTTTCACGAAATTAAATAGACTCTCATTAATCAGATCATTCTACATTTCGATACTGCTGAGTATTCCTCACGGTGCCAAATGTCTAACCCACCTCATTTTCTGTACAAACTATTCACACGGACAACAACAAACACACGAAGAAAGTCATTTTCTAAGCTCTGCGGTAACATCAACAACTACCGTCAGAAGTAACATCATCCCAGGTCAGAATAATAAATCAGTTAACATTTGACATCAATAAAAGATCGCCCAATTTTATCAATAAAAAGCATTTATTTTATGCTTTCTGGTGGTTTATAAAGAAATATCAGATTTGTCATATTTTATCATTAGGTATAAAATAAATGTATTTCATTGTAAAGTGGATTTCGTTTTCGCTTATACATATATTTAGAATCATTTGACATGTGAATACCGTACACAAGTATTTTAATTTACGCCATCTTCATATCAGTTGTTTCAAAGTTATATAATTAAGTTGAGAACACGCTCAATTGAAATTTAAACAGAAATTATGTAAAATGCCCAGGCGCCAGTAGAGAAGGCAAATGAGCACGAGTTTTTAAGTGGATACCTGGTATTCTGCACAGAGACAATTATCAACCAAACTAACATTTAAGGGTTTATTTTCCATCTTCTCTTTAAATGTGCAATATTTCCCCGGGGAATTACCACCAGATGAAATACGTCAGTTAAATCCAATATCCGCCTGTCTTGGAGGTGACAGAACAAGAAAGAAAATATGCGTCAATCAGCTATTTCTGCAATTTATTGCAATCATCATTTGATACGTTCACGCATTAAAATAAATGACTTATCGCACAAAGGTGCGATTTACTTATTTATTTCTTGTTGGCAACTTACAAATAACACTTGTTACTAGCTATGCAACAGGCTACAACAAAATTAACCGGCTAACACATGGCTTATAAACCGGTTAACTCAACAAACTAAACATGTTTGAGTCTAATGTCAAATTTCTCGTACATGCACTCTCTTTAAAAACGAAAGTAATTTAAGATCGCATTTGTATTTCATAAGCGTCCATATCAATATCTTGATAAAGCTTTGTTATTGGCGTCGCTCTGGAGAGCGGCGACTAGTATGTAATGCATTTTTTTTCGCTTATGGGAGGAAAAGTTATTTTACGGATCAATGTATATATTTTTGTTTTAAGAATATCTTGCAAAGCGGTGATTTTTTGTGTAAATTAGTGTAAATAAGTACTGCATTTGTGCCTATTACATTTATTACAACATTTATTGCCAATAATGCAAAGCTAATTGTTTTAATTAATAACTGATCTACAACTGATCACCGGGGAAAGATCACAGGGACTGGGCAAATACGCGAAACTTTCTGGTTTTGTATAAAAACAATCATAATCAAAATATATTTATTTTGTAGTTTTTCTAATTTGCTTATTTACCGGAGAATCAATGTAATACAATATTTGACGACCTATCGCGCAAGCAAGTTTATTGGAAGGCGTAGTGGTACGAAAACGTACAATGTATTAGTTTATTAATAGACATATAATAACGATCGCTATACACAACTTCACCAAATAGCAGTACAAAAATGATGTCAGCCGGAATAGCTCAGTTGGGAGAGCGTTAGACTGAAGTTGTTTACGCAACAATCATCTAAAGGACCCCGGTTCAATTCCGGGTTCGGCACGAACGGAACAGTTCGGCGGCTGACAATGTTTTTCAGTCAGGTAAATAAATATAATAAAGCTTTATTTTATGTAGACATTTTAAAATCCATTTTACTACAATAGGACATTTTTATTAAAATTAATGGATGCCGCGTGGTGACAACGTTAATTAAAATTTCTTACATCACTTAAATATCTTATAAAAAATACACGTGTTTTTATATTAACTAATAAATGCAAACAACACATCTGTTGTCCATGTATTTTTATGATTGTCTATCATAGGCCCTAAGTACTATCCCTACCACATATAGAGCGCGAAGCGCGACACGTATTATTGATTGTAACAATGAGTTGCGATAAAGGAAGCAGCCGCTTATCAAGGAGAAGCTGTGTCCCAGCAACCCGTTTCCCTAGAGTCAAGCACTCCTCGGAGTTTTTTTTAAGAACCATATATAGAGCGCGAAGCGCGACACGTATTACTATCCAGGTGGTATGGGCCCTTTAGCATAATCCGACCATTACGTCCATAGTTATCTTCCTTAGAATTTGAGAAATTTTGAAATCGTTGTTCGAAGTCCAAAATTTTAATCCGAAAGTCCAGAATTATGTCTCTTTGAATTTAAAAATAAAAGTGAAAAACTGCTTGGTTAGGTGATTATGTCAACTTTTTTCATCAGATTCTTTCCAAAATTAAAGTGTCTTCATATCCATGAGCATTTTTACCTCATTTAAAATGAGAAACATCGGGACAATAAGTTTTTTTCTATTAAATTTGACAAAATAAACAATTTCGACTTGTTTGAAAGATTGCACAACTTTCGTCTGAATCTTTCTAAACTTGTTTAGTGTTTTTATATCAGTATTACTCGAACCCTATTGAAAATGATGAATATCGGAGCAATAAATCTATTATGATCTTTTACTGAATTTCAAAGTATTGTGAAATGCAGCTTCTTTATGCAATTTACAGTTTTCATTGAATTTATTTTCAAACTTTTACAGTGTTTTCATATCAATGAGTACTCAACCCCTATCGTAAATGAGCAACGTAAGAATAAATTCAGAAACATCTACCCTTGAAGTTGAGAAAAATATGAAATTACGCTTACAAGATGAAGCAGATTTTTTAAAACCTACACAGTTCTTTTCCATTAATGAAAACTGCACACGGATGCCAGTAAAAAAAGGAAACCAATGTAAATAAAATGAACTATGAAATATTTGGGGATTACAACACAACATCATAGATAATGGTTATTTGGGGGTTATAACACAACCTCATAAATAATGGTTATTTGGGGGTTATAACACAAAATTATTGATAATGGTTATACCAGTATCTTTTTCTATTTTGTTTAAAATTATCGGCAAATATATTAATATTTACAGTAGAAAAAAAATCGTTCTATGTAATTTCATTGAGTGCTTTTTACACTGAAATTCCCGACGCCCATTGATGCTTTGCATCAATACTTATCTTGTACGATTAATTTGAATACATTTGTAAATGTTTGCTCGATTTTTTAGTCTGCGTAAAAGCATATGAGTAAGAAGTTTTAGGAACTAAACAAATTTACAGAGTTCATTTTCACGTATCATTTTTGTTGTGCCGCTTACGTTCGCGGTCGCATCGTATCGCTAACAACAATTTTGTGTTTCCTAGCTTTTGTATTACTGATTGTCTGACGCTACATATCTTTGAGTGCAAGAAGATGAAATTACAGTGATGTTAGTTGAAGGTTATTTTAAAGTGCCATTGTAAATTGCGTCACTGAAGCAAGCCATTATGCCACTTACGTGCGAGAGGAATTTAATATGCAGACATGGTCTCATATTCCCTTGGTTACGCCTTGCAATTAAGAAAAGCGAATACAATTGCTTAAACCTCTAATAAGTTTGGTTGTAGGAACACTTAATTGCAAGTGGAAATAATGAGTTTATCAATCACTTCGACTGAAAGGCACTGCAAATGGAAAGCACTATTAGTATTAAACTATATATAAGATATTGCGTGCGTGTTCCTTTTAAGTATTTTTTTTATTAACAGATTACGTTATTTCTGTATAAATCAGATATTTCAGAATTTAAACTAAACAATTTTAACAACACATAGTTAACACAACTCAATCTCAAACATAAATGACCCAAAACAACTTAAATAAACTGGTAATGTAAAGGTCAACATTTTTAAAGAATAGCAAGCGGTCATTAGCTCAATTAAATAGTCTTCCAAAACGCTTCATTTATTATCAATTAGATGACACATTATGGTTAAACGTGTCGAAAATAATCGCAATAAAATGTTCATAGAAAATCTTCATTCAAATTCTCAAGATCAAATGTCAAACATGGTAAAATGCACGTTTGCTAACATTTTGTATACCGAGTGTTCATTTACACTAACCTTGTCGACCAGACTTCAGAACCTCCACTTTAAATGACTGAAGGATAATAATATAGATCTACTTGGTCCAGTGTAACACTTTCAAGATGGGCGTTCTAAGTGAATTACATGGCTGATAAATTCTCTGAAAGTGATATTTGTGCATCAATCTTTTTTACTACATGATGTGGATGGGAAAAACAGCATGATGAAATTGTGTTTTTAATCTTTCGAAACTGGACCTGTTACAAGTGAGACGTACATGTCATGTCTAACGTTTATTCAATACGAAGTGTTTGACGGACTTCAATATCATTCTTCCAAATCCGATATTATTCTCAAAGTTTACACACTGTATTAGACTTGCGACGTATAATGTTCTATTTACTTGTCGTGATAAATGGTTAATGCATAATAATGGCTAAAATACGTAAATGGCTCGTAAAATCGAGTATACAAGATTAAAATGTGAACCATTTCTTTGTTTCAAACTTTAAACAAGGCAATATCATGAATGGGTGTTTTGAATTAAATAAAAAATGGAAACTATTGTTAATGGTTCCATATATCAATTTGTGGACTTTTTGAAAAAAGTAATGACGACACTTAAACTAGTATTTTTTTCAGATTGTGTTTGTATCGTATGAACATATCTGCACACAACTCTTGGAATTTTCAAACACTTTATGCAAACAGTTATTTGCAATTGTCAAAACCCTACATGGATTGATGTTTATTGATGATGCTCTCACTCACCTTTGAAATTTCTTCTAGTATTTTTTTATTTATTAACGTTCGATTTTTTTGTAAGATGGTATATACTACCTTTAATTCGACCATCATTTCTCCTTCTTAATATAACCAATTACACTTCAAAGTCCTAATACCATATCATTATTTAGCAATAATTGTTTCCGTAGCAACTAACCCTTATTTCGAAGATAAACGATAGTCCCATAGAAATCAATGAAAATTTGCACGGTGTTCTTCTAAATTGTTTAGTAATTGCTGCGTTAAATCTTTTCACATGCGAGTTCGTGATACATTATCCGTAAATTAATGGCAATAATTCAGATAATCAATTTATCAAAATAGCATATTATGTTCGTGAAATCGGTATGCATATCGATGTGATATATCAATTATCCATAACAATATATGAATTCAAAATGACTTTTTAAGGCGATGTCATTAATATACGCCAAACTATGGGTTGTTTGTGTCCACAATCTAAAAAAATGTCGAGTATTTCCGTCGGAAAATATTTTCGTAATTTATAGTTTTGTTACTAATAATCCGTAGTTATTTCGACTAGTATTTCCTATACGAATAATATATGTCCTCCAAATCAGTATGTAAGAACTTCTTGGCATAGTGATAATAATGACAAAATGCATTGCATGGTTAATGCATTTGTGTTCAATGTCGTAATTGGTATCGGCATTTAATTAACCTTACTGACATTTAACCAAGATTTATTTGTCATTTCTGAACCTGCAAATGTTTCACGGACGTGTTTTCCCAAAACAACCAACAGTCATATGTGCTGCTGAGTTGAACTTTTTAGTTCGTTGTTCTGACAGTAGCTTATTTTTTAATTAAATAATTGGAGAAATGATGCCAGAATTTAGGTAACTTGTCGTTGTAAGTGACATAAATTTATAATACTGCACCACAGGTGCAAACAAAAAGATCTATGACATTATTACGATATAGCAAAAATATTAAATAAGCATTTCTCATGTTAACAATTATCATTTGACCATCGGCAATCCTGATAGCTTTTACCTTATCTGCGTATTATTCTAAGTATAAATGGCCCATGTGTTGTAAAACAATTAGAAGGAAACAACATAATCATTCTTATACCGCTTTATAATTTTATCCATTTCAAATGATGATGATTATACGATGATGTATTTACAGTACGAATCTACGCCATTTGTAGTATTTCTATCGATTTTCAGTATTATTTTATGTGTTTGAATCTGTTGCAAATCTGTTTTAAAACGGTGTGGGTTTTTATATGGTGTGAGATCGAAACACAATTAAAACAACTACTATCAGAAATTTAGAAATTTTCCAAACATGTATCAGATTCAAAGATAATTACCACCCCCACAACCCCAAACCAATTCTCAATCCTCCTAAGTTATCAAGGATGTACATACTATCAGTAGAAGTCTTTAGGCAGTTTCTTTTACATGATGCAAGGTGCTTGCCTAGTCTTCGAGGAAACCACCCGAACGTATGATTGAGAGCATAAGTCGAACACAAATGCCCATGCGTCTGGCATCCATCGGCATCCATAATGGCATTCAATCATTATGCTGAGCAAGGTCATTGCTGGCATCCATCAGCATCCATAATGGCCTTCAATCATTATGCTGAGCAAGGTCATTGCTGGCATCCATCAGCATCCATAATGGCCTTCAATCATTATGCTGAGCAAGGTCATTGCTGGCATCCATCAGCATCCATAATGGCCTTCAATCATTATGCTGAGCAAGGTCATTGCTGGCATCCATCAGCATCCATAATGGCCTTCAATCATTATGCTGAGCAAGGTCATTGCTGGCATCCATCGGCATCCATAATGGCCTTCAATCATTATGCTGAGCAAGGTCATTGCTGGCATCCATCAGCATCCATAATGGCCTTCAATCATTATGCTGAGCAAGGTCATTGCTGGCATCCATCAGCATCCATAATGGCCTTCAATCATTATGCTGAGCAAGGTCATTGTTTTAGTTGAAGAACGTGCAGAAGAACGCACATTAAATACGCTCGTCGAAAAATAAAGAATCTTATGTTAAATTGGTGAGGCTGTGATTAAAAACGCACATTAATGGGGAAGAAACATGTAGATCACGTTCACATTATGTGTTCAATAGTCAAATATATACATATGTCGAATACCTCCACATCAAAACATCAAAGTTAAAAATAGCACATTTAATTATCATGGTAGTAAGGACAAGTATTATGTACACGATGCCTCTAAATGTTAGGGAAGCAGTGTCGAGGGGTGTGAAGAGTATTTCAAGAAATCCATGTAGAGTGTGTTTGCGTGGTTATTATACGTCTGGTGGCTGTGCTGTATTTCTCGTGACTCGCAGGGCTAAACACTGCCATTTCGATTAAATTTGAAGTAAACAAGACTCAATAAGAATGGAATTATTGACTGTCTTAAAGCTCTGAAACACCGGTGCACAGAGGACAGCTGTCTGATTCTTGATCACTGTTTATTAGAATGTTGAATAAAACATAAACAAAACAACTAACATTTATCTTTATCAGTTTATCCAATTTAAATCGCAGCAGTACAAGTTTGTAAACTAGAAAGAAAAAAACTGGTACATTTCTAGACTTATCCTGGCCAGGATATACATTTTCTACGTTTCCATGCAAGAACGTTAATGCTTGCAACGGACTTAAATATTGAATAACTCGCTTATTGACATTGAAGTCGAATTTTATACGTATTGCATTCACAATTTTCAAACTATTCCATCAATACGCTTAATTGTAAAAACAAATGAAACTAAATACTACAAAGAACTATTAAAAGTCAATAATTGTTTTAAACAGATACATATTTCTATTGGGGTTTTCTATATTTTACAATGTGTTTATCTGCTTTACAGATAGAAAGCATCACTTGATGTCAGTAAAACACCGATATTCGCTATGATAGGCTTTTACAAATCGGAAAAAATATCAGAAACTAATGTTGTTGATCCTCCAATTTCGCCCAATAGACGTTTGTGGATGTTAAGCGTTTTGATGATCGACAGGAATAGTAAATTTATTGATCACAACTGTTTTGTGAAAACATGTCAGATAAAAAGAAGAAACGGAACTTTGCATTTTTTCCAAGTATTGTCTTGTTTCGAATTTATAACCTAGAGATTAAACAGAAAAATAATAAGTTTTATTACACATTTTGCTAATGAATAATGAAGCCGTGGTTTTATACACATACATATAAACTGCGCAAGATTAGTTACTGCTTTTATAACATTAATCGTGTGTCGGTGCGCTTTTCCAGATATTTGCAGTGTTTAAAGGTATTTTGAAAAGACAGTCTATCGACATACATTTAAACAAACCACATGTTACCATGACATACTTACGTTTTCTGTTAGTTCATTTTCTAAGCACCTATGTTTTCGTCTTGTTCATATTCTTATAAAAAACGTATTCGTCTAATACATTTTCTTATCACTAGCGTTGGCGTCTATTTTATGTTCTTATCACTTATATTTCCGCTATTTAAGACAAGGCTTTGCATTTAAATCGCCCTCTCAGAAAATCTCTGATGTTCACATTATAGTTCAAAGTTAACATTTTATTTGATTAAAACGCCCCTACAGTCGCAAATGTTTGTTTGTTAAACAGATCTGTTAAGGGTTCATTTATAAGTGTCTTAATACCGGTAAATGTCCTAAAGCATCAGTATGCGTATTTTACCACGACACAGTTATTGGATTTGAAAAACTTGTTTTAGCACAACATCCAAATTCCTTTAAATACTTAAATGAATAGAGCCTTTGCAATCGTAACGACGGTTCAATATTTTCCTGTTATATTCATTTATCGGTTACTAAAAAACATTTTTTTTGCGGAAGCTGTCGCAAACATAATTTTACACAAATAATAATGTCTAATGTATCGTTGAAACGTCGTTTATAAACTAGATATTAACCACTATTATAACGATTTAAGAATAAACTTATCGGTGCAAGTTCAATCAAAACAAATGTTAAACATGTTACAACTCTTATTTGAAAGCAACAAAGAGTGTCCTGTTTCCTCTTTATATAAATCCCCAGATTTCTTTTTTGTGTATACAAATGGTCTACCTTCTTCCGTTGATGTCGTTTTTGTTTGGGTATTTATGGAATGATATGACGAAAACGGTGTATTACAAATGGATTCGTATCGCATTAGGATGGTGTCATAAAAGTTTGTCTTGTTGTTTGTATCATGTAGTATCGCTCTCTAATTTCCAACGTTCTAGAAAAACGATTTCACACAACCCACTCGAATCATAAGTTTTCAGAGCCTCGTACTAGCAATACATAGTATAATGTTTTTTCTTGATATGATTGATAAACTGTAGAACAACGAACCGATTGATGTTCATACTTATACATAAATTGTACTGTGTAAAGCAACATAGCGCTAGGCTATCGAGCACTTCCACCTTACGCTCTTTTCACGACAAAAAGTTTCTCAACAGTATTGCAATTAGATCAGAGAATACTAATGTTAGATACATATGTGTTTTGTTCTTAGTACATCAATTGCTAATCGCATGTATCATTTTAAAGTTAACAAATGACCTAACAAACCAACAGTTATTATACATAGCTGATCAGAAAACAATTGATTATATTAATAAATCATATTAATTGCAGAAAATGATTCTTTTATTTCTCCTCTCATATAAAGTATGTTCACTGTATCTAATAGTGCAATTATTTAATTCGATGACCATCGATAACATATACCCGCCGTAAAATAGCACTAGAAATGGCGCGGCAGAGGCTGACGCATATCCCCACGCCGCATGTTTTGACCAGGTGCGCCCCAGGGTTGGTAATGGGGCCATGCATAGTTGAGATTGACCGTATTGTCATAAGAGAAGTTAAGTATCAATACGAGGTAAATCGGTGTAGAAATGAAAAAATTATAGTAATAGGCAATTTTTAGTGGGCGTGGCCTATGTGGGCGGGGCGCCCCAGGGTTGGAAATGGGGCCATGCATAGTTGAGATTGACTGTATTGTAATATGAGAGGTTCAGTATCAATTTGAAGTGAATCGGTGTAGAAATAAGGAATATATAGTAAAAGGCAATTTTGGGTGGGCGTGGCCTATGTGGGCGTAGCGCCCCATGGTAGGTAATGGGGCCATGTATAGTTGAGATTAACCGTATTGTCATAAGAGAGGTTCAATATCAATTTGAAGTGAATCGGTGTAGAAATGAAAAAGTTATAGTAAAAGGCAATTTTTGGTGGGCGTGGCCTATGTGGGCGGGGCGCCTCAGGGTTGGTGATGGGGCCATGCATAGCTAAGATTGACCATATTGTCAAAAGAGAGGTTCAGCATAAATTTGAAGTGAATCGGTGTAGAAATGAAGAAATTATAGTATAAGGCAGTTTTGGGTGGGCGTGGCCTATGTGGGCGGGGGGCCCCATGGTTGGTAATGGGGCCATGCATAGTTGAGATTGACCGTATTTTCATAAGAGAGGTTCAGTATCAATTTGAAGACAATCGGTGTAGAAATGAAGAAATTATACTAAAATAAATTTAAAAAATGAGTAAAAATCTCTGACCCGGCCACACCCCGACTCCCATAACTTTTTACCCAGGGGTCAGATCAAAATTGCAAATAGTGCAGTATCGCTCATATGCTCATAGCTACCATGTGTGTAAGTTTCAAGGTTCTAGTGCTAATAGTGTAGGAGGACATAGTGGCCAGGACGGACGGACGGCGGAGATAACCACAATATCCCCACGCTTTTCAAAAAGCGTGTGGATAAAGACAATTTTGGGAGGGTGTGGCCTATTATGGGCGGGGCGCCTCAGGGTTGGTAATTGGGCCATACATAGTTGAGATTGACCGTATTGTCATAAGAGATGCTCAGTATCAATTTGAAGTAAATCAGTGTAGAAATGAAGAAATAATTGTAAAATGCAATTTTGGGTGGGCGTGGCCTATGTGGCCGGGGCGCTCCAGGGTTGGTAATGGGGCCATGCATAGTTGAGATTGACTGTTTTGTCATAAAAGAGGTCCAGTATTAATTTGAAGTGAATCGGTGTAGAAATGAAGAAATTATAGTAAAAGGCAATTTTGGGTGGGCGTGGCCTATGTGGGCGGGGCGACCCAGGGTTTGTAATGGGGCCATGCATAGTTGAGATTAACTGTATTGTCATTAGAGAGGTTCAGTATAAATTTGAAGTGAATCGGTGTAGAAATGAAGAAAATAAAGTAAAAGGCAATTTTGGGTGGGCGTGGCCTATGCGGGCATGGCCTATGTGGGCATGGCCTATGTGGGCGGGGCGCCCCAGGGTTGGTAATGGGGCAATGCATAGCTGAGATTGACCGTATTGTCATAAGAGAGGTTCAGTATCATTTTGAAGTGAATCGGTGTAGAAATGAAGAAATTATAGTAAAAGGCAATTTTGGGTGGGCGTGGCCTATGTGGGCGTGGCCTATGTGGGCGGAGTGCCCTAGGGTTGGTAATGGGGCCATGCATAGCTGAGATTGACCGTATTGTCATAAGAGAGGTTCAGTATCAATTTGAAGTGAATCGGTGTAGAAATGAAGAAATTAGAGTAAAAGGCAATTTTGGGTGGGCGTGGCCTATGTGGCCGAGGCGCCCCAGGGTTTGGAATGGGGCCATGCATAGTTGAGATTGACCGTATTGTCATAAGAGAGGCTCAGTATCAATTTGAAGTAAATCGGTGCAGAATTGAAGAAGTTAATGTAAAATAACATAAAAAATGAGTGAAAATCTCTGACCCGGCCCCGCCTTAACCCCCATAACTTTTGACCCAGGGGTCAGATCAAAATTCCGTCACTTTCACCGTCGCACATATGCTCATAGCTACCATGTATGTAAGTTTCAAGGTTCTAGTGCTAATAGTGTAGGAGGAGCAGGTGGCCAGATCGGACGTACGGACAGACGCACATCACCACAATATCACCACTTTTTCTCCGAAAAACGTGGGGATAAAAACAGTTGTTACATTTCTTGCGTTGTAAGGATAAAAAATACCAAGTAGGGAAAGTATCAAATAATAATACATTTATTGATATAATGTATCTTAATGGAATGATTTAACAATCGAGGATATTTGATAAAAGTGTGTTTTGTTTTGTATTATTAAACTAGAGATTTTTGTAAAAGCCTAAATAAGCACATAAAAAAGTATTCAATATAAGCGTTTTTTCGGGCCACAAACAAACACTTTATGTTTTGTTGCATGTTTAATAGTCCAGGACATATACTGTTTAACCTCAAACAAATTGCAACAGAAATAAAATCAATTGCATCATGTAACCCATGAATAAATACATATTACCAAAAAAATCGCCATGAAAATTCGAAGCCTTTTAAAAAATATTAATAAAAACAAATCGTCTTTACCGTGTTTGATTGTTATGGCAATTATTTACCACCATACTCGCGTTTACTATGCCGAAAGTTTTCACCGGAAGTTACAACCAGAATCAATAACTGATCCATCGGTCAACGATTGTGATCAAAATGTAAGTAACTTTGTATACTATTAACATACAAAAAATGCAACGATGTAAAGATAAAACATTTAACTTTATCCCTCGTAATTTTACCCGCTTTGTATTAAGATTTATGCAATATTTATATAGTTACTACGTCACGATCGGCATTGTTGACGTCATAATACACGAGGCTTGTTTTTTTATCATTGAAACAAGATTAATGCATTTATTTGTGTCAGTTTTGTTGTATTATGGTGATAATTTACAAGCATGCATTGGATGAGATACCAATAGTATGTACTTGTTGAAAAATAAAACATACAGTGCATTATTTTCAAAAAAAAATAAAACTACGGAATCCTATTCGGGTGAATTTTTTTTAATCAATCATCATTTATACGTGCCAATCATCCACACATTACATTTCAATGACATGTTAGTGCAGTTTATTATAACTGCAATACATTTAAACATTTTGACGAAGTGTATGCAAAGAAAGCTTGGGTATTTTCATTTAAAGCGTCATCATGAAAGATCCAAAATCTCATTCGTTCTTATATCTTGTTATCTGTGGGATATTTTGCACAGTTAACGATTTTTATGTCTATTTCAGGGCCCAAAACTGAGTTGCATATTCTGCGACGCCTTTATAGAAGATGGACAGCCCACAGTTGTTCTACGCCAGAAAGGATGTGATGCTATCAACGCTTTAGCACATACACTGGGTCTCACCTTCACTGTTATACATGGACAAACCGTACATATAGTGTGTCGGCGAGACTTTTGCAGACAAAAAGAACTTTAATTACTTAGGCGTTCCAAAAACCCTGATCATAATTTGTCAGAAGAGTATAAACGTTTGCGATCGGGCGGTGGATTTGACTTTGAAAAACATTGTTTATTTTGCGGACAAGTCGGGAAAACTAGTGGAAACAAATGGTGATTTGATGTATTTCCAGTTCTAACGTTTGATTTCCAAAATAAAATACGACAACAGTCAATAAACAGAGATGATGAATGGGGAAATCAGGTGCTGGCACGATTGGGGTATGCACACGATTTACCAGCTGCAGATGTACTATATCATCAAACGTGCAGTGTTAACTTTCGAACTGGACGACAAAACAGCTGTCGAATGGGCTACCAGAAAGAAAGCGACACTGATTGGTGAAGACACAGACTTATTGGTGCTCCTGTGCTACCATGCAGTGCTAGAGGACAATGACATAGTCTTCCGGTCTGACAGACACGTTGGTCTAACACGAAAAGTTAAGGTTTGGAGTGTAAGAAAAACCAAAACTGTTCTGGGTAAACGCATCTGTAATTTACTTCCAGCTGTGCATGCCTTAACAGGGTGTGATACAACTTCGCGAATTTTCGAATTGGCAAAGGGGCCGCGTTGAAAAAAGTGAGATCATGTGAAGTGTTACAGAATGACATAAGCCACTTCCAGGAATGCATACATCAAGAACAAGTGACGTGCGTAGGTGAGAGAATTATAGTAGCACTATATGGCGGGTCAAGCGTTGAAAATTTAAACAGCCTACGCCTGCGACTTTTCACGGAAAAGGCCATCAACAACCGCAAAACTGTGGAAATCCATACCTTACCACCTACATCTGCTTCCGCAAAGTTTTACTGTCTTCGCGCCCGTCTTCAAATAGGAGATTGGATAGTAGAGTCGACACAAGATCCATGTTGCTGGGAATGGAAGCTGGATAATGGGCTCTTTGTTCCAATCAGGACAGACATGCCGCCCGCACCATCAGAACTCGTGGCAATCATCAGATGGAAGTGCAAAACGAACTGTGACACGAACTGTGACAGTAAGCGGTGTTCGTGCAAAAAACATGGACTTGAGTGCTCCATAGCGTGTAAAAAATGCAAAGGATCGAGTTGCTCGAATAGTTTGCAAAATGAACTGGACGTATCTGATACCGATGTATAAAGTGGACAATGTACTATATTTGGTTAACAGTCCGCGGGTTTGCCCAAGGTCAAATTCTCAAGGTCAAGGTCATATCACTAAATTCCATTTATGTTTATTACATATGTATTACTCTAAACATGCAAATGCAGTGTCACAAGTTCGCATCGCGAGGAACATACAACAACGACAAATATGTAAAGAACCGTGTACATAATATTCATTGTTATTTCTAAAAAAACTCTCAAAATGTCATATTTTAGAGGCAAAAAACTACTTTTTGCTCTTGATCTATCAATGGCGATTTTTTATACGTAATAGATAGCATATGCAAGAGTCCAAATCACTAAAAACATTTTCTGTTGCAATTTGTTTGAGGTTCGGTAAAAAAATCGAATATCGGTCCTGGACTATAACAATAATAATATTTCATACCAAACGTATCTAAAAAGTCAGTCTCAAATAACGTTAATTTAGTTATCAAAGCCGTAATACCGAGATTCATTTAATTCAATTTGTAAAAAGCAAGAAGTCGGTTTTTAGAGAATCACATTAACTAAACTAGATCATATTGCACATATAAAGTTCATAAGTTTAAGTAGACTGCTTAGTTTCAACGCGTCCAAGTAGTTCAAAAGTTCAAAGACAATCAGAACACAAGATGTTCGTTATTACAAAGGATAATATAATTAACCATTGTACATAAACATCACAGAGTATCTATTTAATATCTCTCGCTAAAATAGCCTGATGAATAAGGCGAATACAGAAAACGCAAATATATTTCCTCAATGACGAATTTTTAATGGTGGTAAGATATACCCCTAAAGGTTTAAAAAAAATCGATCAAGCATTTTACATTCCAGACAAGGTTATTCTGCTTGCGTTTAGCCTAATTGTGTGCCCCAGCTGTGTCGGCGGAAACAAATAACATTTTACGAATTTACAGAGACACGCATTAATGAGATCATTATACATTTCGAAACTGTGTTAACAGAGTATTGCAAGTGAGTATTGCTGTATATGTAACAACTCGCGTTTCTTTCCAAACTGCTCTCAAGGACAACACAAACATGAAGCAAGCCGCTTACTTAACTCATTGCAGCGATTAACTTCCTAGTCGCAACAAATACCGAAACGAAATTCGTGCAAATAAGGAATGTTAATCAGTTTATCATACCTGACTTCAAAAATAATAGAGCAATCTTATAAATGAACATGAATTTTTTCGCTTGTAGTCAAAAATGTAATAAAATTCAAAACATAATTACTTTATAACAAAATCAATGTTATAATTGATTGTCATAAACTTGACTTCTTTTTTATATTATCTTATGACAATACATATTTGATAAATTATGATCAAAGACAGTGCAAAATCTTATCAAGATGTTTGCCATATCGTATGTTTGGGAACTGAAGTTAGGACTGACTTGTGAAGGTTTGAAAAAGCATTTTCAGATAAATACGATGGAACGTTACAGACCCTTTAACATGTGAGCACTTGTGAACAAATTGTTTTCTAGCTTATTTAGGTCAAGTATTCACAGAAAGATACATTAAATTTGAATAATTATATAAAATTCAAGTCGGAATAAATTTGGAGCAATGAAATGACGTGCAGCAGAAACGAAGACAGACTTTGTGGATTGTATTATTTCTCAAGCCTTTACAAATAACGTTCGCAATTTTCAAAAACGTACATATTTGGCAGTGCTTAATATGATTGAAATCAAAAATATCATTCTGGAAACTGTAAAGTTTGATTCGATCGTACTATTATTTTGCATAAATGGAAAAATAGTTCTTCCGTAACATGATGACTTAATGTTCTTGGGTTGACAAGCTGACATTGATATGTGTGGTGCTCTGTAAAAAAGGGGTTTAATGATTGTGCGTAAAGTGTCGTCCCAGATTAGCCTGTGCACTCCGTATACGCTAATCAGGAACAACTCTTTCCGCCTAAACTTAATTTTTGCTAAGAAGAGACTTTCTTTAAATAAAAAATATCATATTAATTTGTTTTTACATCTATTGCATTTGAAATTGAAACGTGTCTAGTCAATACATTTTGATCATTTTTTTTATTTGTATAATGTACGAATAATGTTACAATTTACGTAATCTTGATATCTGTCGTTTGTAAATTATATCAGTAAAGAACATGTTAGCATCAAGTTTAAATATGGAATATTAACTTGCGCCCGAAGAGAAGAAAAATCACATACTTATTTTCAGACCAATAAACTTGAGTTTTAAGTAAACATTAGGTAAATGTTATTATGTTGCTTATAGACAATCATTAAACCCCAAACAAAAATGAATATTTTAAGTTTTATTATCCATCTACATTACATTTTCTTTGTACACAGTGCAATATGATATTCCCCGGGAAATTACCATGCCAGTCAAAACCCAATATCCGCCTGTCTTGGATGTGACAGAACACGCAAGAAATTATGCGTTGATCAGCTATTTCTGCAATTAAGTTCTATTTTCATTTCATTATTTCTCGCCTTTTAATCAGCGACTCTTCGGACGAAGGTTTGTAAATTGCTTAAATAATGTATTATGTAAATATGTTTGTCAAAGAATGCGTGTACGCAAATCTTATTTCGATAGTATTTGTATAAACTTTTTTTTTTTAAATTAAGAAAAGCGAAAACAATTGCTTAAACATCTTACAAGTTTGGTTGTAGGAACATAAAATTGCAAGTGGAAATAATGAGTTTATCAATCACATCGACTGGAAGGCACTGCAAATGGAAAGCACTTTCAGTATTTAACTATATATACGATATTGCGTGTATGTTTCTTTTAAGTATATTTGTTTATTAACAGTTAACTCTATTTTAGTATAAATCAGATATTTCAGAATTTAAATTAAACAATTTTAACAACAAATAGTTAACCAAACGAAATCTTAAAAATAAATGACCCAACAAACTTCAATAAACTAGTACTGTATTGTAAAGGTTAACTTTTTGAAAGAATAACAAGCGGTCATTAGCTCAATTAAATAGCCTTCCAAACACGCTTCATTTATTATCGATTAGATGACACATTATGGTCAAACGTATCGAAAATAATCACACAAAAATGTTCATAGAAAATTGCTAAGTAAATATAGATTCAAATTCTCAAGATGAAATGTCAAACATGGTAAACTGCACTTATGCTTGTATTTTGTACACCGAGTGGACATTTACACTTACCTTGTCGACCAGAATTTAGAAGCCACCACTTTAAATGCCTGTAGGATAATGATATAGATCTACATGATCCAGTGTCTCACTTTTAAGATGGGCGTTCTAATTGAATTACATGGCCGATAAATCTGAGATTGATTTTTGTGAATCAATCTTTTTTACTTAACGATGCAGACGGAGAAACATCTGATCGTCTTTCTATCATCATGAAATTAAAAATGTATGTAATCTTTCAAAACTGTACTTGTTACGAGTGAGACGGACGTGTCATGTCTAACGTTTATACAATACGAAGTGTTTGGCGGACTTCAATATCATTCTTCCAATTCCGATATTATTCTCAAAGTTTCAATACTTTATTAGACATGCGGTGTATAATGTTCTATTTACTTGTCGTGATAGATAATGAATTCATAATACTGGCTAAACCTCGTAAAGTCGAGTATTCAAGATAAAAATGTAAAACATTTATTTGTTTCAAAGTTAAAATAAGGCAATCACATGAATCAATGTTTTAAATTAAATAAATAATGTAAACTATTTTTTAATGGTTTTGTAACACTGGCAGCTCCAAAATGTGGGGCAGAATCCCAACAAAGGCACTGACAGTTACAAGTTTATTGAGTGGATTTATAATAAATATACGAGCGTTGAAACTGATCTGTAGCTGACCGTCCTGAAAATATACAAATTATCAATACGCATATTTAATAATAAGGTTACAAATTATAGATGGTTACCGTGGTAACCATACTCAATAATTATACATACACATCAAACTCATATTCATCTTTAAAACATAATGGTATGCTGTGTGGTGGTTCCAATCAACATATTAACATACAAATGGCATATTAAGATAACATTAATTATCTTAAAACATAGGTATCCTGAAAACAACACAGTGACAATAACAATAGTGTTTATACATCGTTACTTTGACAAACTGCGCATCTTACTTACGGAGTATAAGCTACTCTCGACCTGGTCTCTCTCAGCCCCTGGGGAGGTTAGCACTGTGACTGCTGTAATATAAATATTTCAAGGTGAAAGTGATGTGCAACAACCAATGTAAAAGTTATTGACAGCCCAAGAGTTTTATCAAAAAGGAAAGAAGAAAATAGAAGCGAGTTGGGCCATAAATGCAGGAAATACACAGGGACAGATACCTTTAAACAAAGATCACCATACCTGGCACAAAGATGTCATAAAACATGCAAGATTCCAATTGATATTTGAACCGTCAATCTCAAAACGTAAAACCAAGTATTATAAACCGGAACTTTTGCGTGTCTAACTAGTCACAACCGATACACCACCTTACATACAAGAAATTGGTTACAAAACACTAATTTTATAGACCTGTTACATTTTCATATATTAAATTGTTGACTGTTTCAAAAACAAGTGATGACGACACTTAAATGGCGACACTTAAACTTAATGTGTTTCATATTATGTTTGTATCGTATTAACATATCTGCACACAACTATGGGGATTTTCGAACACTATTCTCAAACAATTATTTGCAATTATTTAAAACACTAAGTTGATTGATGTTTATTGATGATCACTTTATCTAAACATTTCATCTTGTTTTTAATATATCAACGTTCGATCTGTTGTTTTTTTAGTAAGATGGTATATTCCACCTTTAACTCCACCACATCGTCTACTCCTTCACATTAGTAATTGCACTTCAAAGTCTTAATACCGTATCCTTTTTAGCAATAATTGTTTCCGACCAACGAAGAAGATTACTCTTATGAGAGTAATAAATGTATAAATAAATAGTAATAAATAGTATAAATAGTAATAAATAAATGAGAGTCCGATAAAAAATGTATAGAAATTTGCAATGTGTGCCTCTAAATTGTTCCGTAATTGCTGTCTTATATCTCTTCACATGCGAGTTCGTGAAAAATTATCCGTAAATTAATTGCAATTATTCAGATAATCAATTTATTTAAATAGAATATTATGTTCGTGAATATTCATATCGATGGGATTTATCCTATATCCTTAACATTATATTCATGAAATTTTTAAATGACTTATTAAGGCGATGGCATTTATATAAGTCAAACTATGGGTTGTTTTCACAATCTCAAAGAATGTCGATTATGTCCGTCGGCTCAACTTTTCTTAATTGATAATTTGCTCCAGATCAGTATATATGACTTTCTTTACTTAGAGATAGTAATGGTTTATGACTTTGTGTTCCATGTCTATATTGGTATCGCAATTTATTTTTTCCAGCGAAAGGTGCTAGAAATACTTGCTATTTGCAATTCTTCAAAGATCTCCAGACTGTAAACAATTCCTCACTATTGACTATATATTGACTTATTATAAAACCTATTACCCTACTGACCTTTAAGCAAGATTCATTTGTCAATTCTGAACCTGAAAATGTTTGATGGACAAGTCTTTAAAACATCCAACAGTCATATGTGCTACTGAATTGAACGTTTTGGTTCGTTGTTCTGACTGTAGTTTACTTTCTAATAAAATAATTGGAGTTATAATATAGGAAGTTACGTAACGTGTAGTTGTTAGTGACAGAAATTTATAATAACAGGTGCAAACAAAAAGATCTACAAAGTCATTACGATATAGTAACAATATTCAATAAGCACTTCTCATGTTAACCATTTTCTGATACAATTATCATTTGACCCTCGGTAGCTTTACCCGTATCTGCGTTTTATTCTAGATATAAATGGTCCATGTGTTGTAAACTAATTTGAATTTTTATGTGGCCCTATGAAGGTGACCGTTTGGAGATACGTAAGTTATTGCCCTTAACATATAAGGGTTTATTACTAAACCCACTTTTAAATATTGTTTTAATGCCACTCTGGGGGGATCTCTCTTTTCCATAGCCCAATCCTCCTTAAGTTCCATACAGACAGGGTCTTATGTTGGAGCATTACGGCTATATTCCCTGTCTGCAAGTGTTCAACATTGAGCCACATACATAAACTTGTACTCATTAATTTTTTAACAACTCAATACTCAATTGCAATATTAATATATAATTGAGAGTTACACACTCTATGTGATATCATATATTGTCTTTTTTTTCCTTTCCTTCTCATATAATTGCATTTGCACATGCAACTTCACTCTACATTTGAGAGCTGTTAAATCAGGCTCTGGCATCCCTATTAATAAATGTTCTTAGATATAAACATATCTCTCTTATGATTAGATCTTGTTGTTTGGCGTTTAGTTTAAACTTTAAACATACACATAAAAATGGTACTTGACTATGCATGTAAACATATTGTGGCAATGTTCAACCACTTTGTGATCTGGAAAACCCTCAAATATTATTATATTGTTACACAAACATATTACACATCTGTGTATTCCTTTTTTCTATAATTAATATATTAAAATAGTCCTATTTGGATTCAAATTTTTAAACCACAAATCACAAAGTCTAAAGACTCCAACAAACCCATTGCAGTATATACTGAACAGTGGGTCTGGTAATGATGCTGCCACATACAACAGTATGTGTGTTTTCACCATCTTTACTTATAAAAATTGGGCTATTCTTTCTCTCTCTCCTCCTTAAAAAACAATACAAAGAATAACATACAATAACAACATCATATGAATGATATAAATTATTAATAATTACAGTAATGTAACAAAAACATAGTAATCTAATACTATAAAACAACTCCAAGTTCTTTTGGATTAACTCATTCTTGTTCTTTCATTTATATTTTTGCATATCAACCATTATTGTTTACTTTTTCTTAAAAGTACAAAGTCAGCCGTGGGAAAATCTTTTTTAAAACGGATTGACCTACTGGCAATCCTTAATAAGAAATTTCGGCCAATCAGCGCCATCGTTATATAAGCGCATCAACCAATTAAAACGCCGCTTTTTAACCGCGTTAGGCCTATTCACTGTATAGCACTGCGTCTTTTTAACGCTTCATATAAAGGTTATATATTTTTAAACCAATAGATTTTTATTAAGGCACCGCACCAACACTGCAAAGTTTTATATTTATACCAATGGTACAGCCCAGTAAAATCGGGCTGTCCATTTTATGGCCGTTTTCGGCTTTTTATGCAGAGTTCTATGTTAAGCAGTGTGCTCGGGCAATGGTTTTTAACCGAAGTCCCGAGGGTAAATAACCCCATTAGTCAGACTAATTTGAAGGGAACAACATAATCATTCTTAAGTTATCAATCGTTTATACCGCTTTATAATTGTATCCATTTTAAATGATGATTATAATACGATGATGTATTCACAGTACGAATCTACGCCATTTGTTGTATTTCGACCCGATTTTCAATCTATTTTATTTGGTTTGAATATGGTACAAATCTGTTTTAAAAACGTTGTGGGGTTTTATATGGTGTGGGATTTAAACAAAATTAAAACAACTATTTAAAAAACAATCCAAATATGTATCAGATTCAAAGATAATTACCGCCCCCCCCCCCCCCCGAACTAATTCTCAATCCTCATTAGTTATCAAGGATGTACACACAATAAGTATACCTCTTCAGACAGTTTCGTTTACATTATGCAATGTCGTTGCCTAGTCTTGGATGATATCACATGAACGTCAGATTGAGAGCATAGGTCAAAACACTAATGTCCATGCGTCTGGCATCCATTATCACCCATTCAATCATTATGATGAGCAAGTAAATTGTTTAAGTTGAAGAACGTTCAGAAGAACGCACATTAAATAAGCTCGTCGTAAAAAAATCTAATGTTATATTGTTCAGGCTGTGATTAAAACGTACATTTATGGGAAAACAAATGTAGATCACGTTCACATTATGTGTTCAATTGTTAAATATATACATATGTCGAATACCTCCACATCAAAGAACAAAGTGAACAATAGCACATTTAATTCTCACGGTAGTAAGGACAAGTATTATGTCCATGATGCCTCTAAATGTTAGGGCAGCATGTATGAAGGGTGTTATGAGTATTTTAAAAAATCCATGTAGAGTGTGTTTGCGTGGTTATTATACGTCTGGTGGCTGTGCTGAATTTCTCGTGCCTCGCAGGGCTTAATACTGCAACTTTGATTTAATTTGAAGTAGAGTGTGTTTGCGTGGTTATTATACGTCTGGTGGCTCTGCTGAATTTCTCGTGTCTCGCAGGGCTAAATACTGCAACTTTGATGTTATTTAAGTAAACCAGACTCAATAGGAATGTAATTATTGACTCTATTTCCGCGTATAAGCTCTGAAACACTGGTTCACATAGGACAACTGTCTGATTCTTTATATATGTTTAGTAGAACGTTGCATTAAACAAAACAAAATAGCTTACATTTATCTTGATCAGTTTTTCCCATTTAAAATGCAGCAGTGTATTTATGTGAACCAGAAAGAAAAGACACGGCGACTTTTCTAGACAGATCCTGGCCAGGAGATACATTTTCTATGTACCCATAAAATAACGTGAATTCTAACATTGGACTACACTATTAAATAACTGGCTAAATGACATTGACGTATTTATACGTATTACATTCATAATTTTCAAACTATTCCATCAATAAACTTAATTAATTGTAAAAAATGTAACTAAAAACTACAAAGAACTATTCAAAGAACTTAAGTACATAATTGTTTTAATAAGACACATCTATCTACAGGGTTTTTCTATATTGTACACTGTGTTTGCCTGTTCTACAGACATTAATGAACACTTGATGAAATACGTCAGTCAAACACCGATATTCGCCATGCTAGGCTTTTACAGAGCGGGAAAATATCAGAAACTAATGTTGTTGATCTTCCAATTTCGTCCAATAGACGTTTGTGGATATTAAGCGTTCTGACAATGGACATGAATAGTAAATTTATAGATCACATCTGTTAAGTGAAAATAAAAAGTAGAAACGGATCTTTTCAATTTTTGTAAGTATTGGCTTGTTTCGAATGTATAACAATGAGAATAAAAAGAAACATTATAAGTTGTATTGAACATTTTGCCAATTAATAATGAAGCCGTGGTTGTGCACACATACATATAAACTGCGCCAGATTAAGTACTGCTTTTATATAATTAAGTGGGTGTCTGGTGCGCTTTTTTTCAGATTTTTGCAGTGTTTAAAGGTATTTTGAAAGACAGTTTTACGACATAAATTTAACCGAAACACATGTTACTATTACAAACATTTCGTTATATGGTTATTTTCCAGGAGCGGATACCTGACACGTTTGAATCCAAAATTAAGGGGAAAAGGAAAATTTCTATACACATTATGCTGATTGAGATCGAACTCTCAAATTAAAAATAGACAGACCATACTTCCACCGAAAGAGCTAACCTGGTCCGCCGACTGAGCAAATAATAGGATCACGGTTGCTTTTAGTTGAAAAACGGAAATAAAATACGTTCGTATCACTTATGTTTACTTCTATTTCATGTTCTTATCACTTACGTTGTCTGCTTATCACTTACATTATATTCTTATTCATGTTCTTATCACTTAAGTGTTTTTTATTTCTAGTTCATGATCTAAACATTTCTTTTAGTGCATTTTCTAAGCATTTATTTTTCGTCTAGTTCATATTCTAATCACTTACGTTTTATTTTCGTTCATGTTCTAAGCACTTCTGTTTTCGTCTAGTTTATATTCTCATTACTTACGTATTCGTCTAGTTCTTGTTCTTTCACTTCCGCTTTCGTCTTGGTCATGTTCTTTTCACTAACGTCTGCGTCTATTGTATATTCTGATTCCTTATATTTCCATCTACTCTACTCTAAAGTCACTAACGTCTGCTTCTATTTAAGACAAGGCATTGCATTTAAATTGCGTACTCAGAAGATCTATTTTTCTTATGTTCACATTATAGTCCAAAAGTGGACATTTTATCTTATTAAAAACGCCCTTACAGTCGTATATGTTGATTGATAAATCTGTTCAGGTTTCATTATAAGTGTCTAAATACCGGTAAATATCCTTAAAGCATCATTATACTTATGTTACAACAACTACGTTATTGGATTTACTTACACAACTTTAGATAAACGTGTTTTAGCACAACATCCACAAGTCTTTTAAATACTTAAATGAGCCTTTGCGTTATCTTCGGGGTAACGACAGTTCAATATAATCTTGTAATATTCATTTATTGGTAACTAAAAAATTTCTCTTTTTGCGGAAACTGTAACAAACATTATTTCACACAAATATTTATGTCTAATGTATCGTTGAAACGTCGTTTATACACTATAATTATATTAACTACTATTATAAAGTTTCAAAATTACACGTATCGGAGCAAGTTTGTATAGGCACGACTGAGAACAATTAAAAAAAATTTAATATGTTACCACTATAATTTGTGTCTTGTTCTGTCAAAATGCATGTGAGTAAAGTGTCGTCCCAGATAAGCCTGTGCAGTCCGCACAGGCTAATCAGGGACGACACTTTCCGCCTAAACTTGATTTTCGGTAAGGAGGGACTTCCTTGAAACTAAAAATACCATAAAAGCGGAAAGTGTCGTCCATGATTAGCCTGTGCGGACTGCACAGGCTAATCAGGGACGACACTTTACGCACATGAATTAAGCCCAGTTTTCTCAGAACAAGACACATTTGAAAGCATACGCAGCAATAAATAAGAGCCAAACGGTTATAGTCTAAAGAATAACTTTAATCAGCTGATCATAGAAACAATTGAACGTATTTACTATAATCATATTCATCTCAAACAATGAATTTCTATTTCTCCTCTCACATATAGTTTGCATCAATAACATATACCCGCCGTAAAATAGTAAAACATGTGTTACATTTCTTGCGGTGTAAGGATCAAAAATACAAAGTAGGGAAAGAATCCAATAAAAATACATTTAATGATATATTGTATCTCAGTGGAATTATTGAACAATTAAAGCGGGTTGATGAAAGTGTTTGTTTTTTGTTGAATTATTAGACTAGAGATTTTTTGTGAAGGCCAAAGTAAAGACACAGAAAAGAACGAATTCAATTTAAGGCCACAAACAGACGCTTTATGTTTTTGTTGGATGTTTAACAATAAAAGAATTTCACACCAAACGTATCTAAAAGGTCAGTCACGAATAACGTTTACTTTAGTTATCGTAGCCGTAATACAGATATTTATTTAATTCAATGTGTGAAAAGCGAGAAGTCGGTTTATAGAGAATCGCATTAACTAAACTACATCAGATGGCACAAATAAAGTTCATAACTGTAAGTAGTCTGCTTAGTTTCAAAGCTTCCTATTAGTCCAAAAGTTAAAGACGATCAGAACACATGAGGTTCGTTATTACAAAGGATAATATAATTATCACCACTTGTACATGGATATCAAAGAGTATATATTTAATATATCTCTCTGAAATAACTCGATGAATAAGGAGCATACAGAAAGCGAAAATATTTTCTCAATGACAAATTTTTAAATGTGGTAAGATATCCCCCACAAAGTAAACTGGAAGTGGCGCGGCAGAGGCCGACGCGTAACCCCACGCCGCATAGATGTTATATTAAAAGGCAATTTTGGGTGGGCAAGGCCTATGTTGGTGGGGCTCCGGGGAGGGTAATGTGTTCATGGATTGTCGAGATAGACCGTGTTGTAATAAGAGATGTTCAGTATTAATTTGAAGCCAATTATTGAATAAATGTTGAAGTTAATAAGTGTTGAAGTTATGTTAAAACAAAATTTGGGTACGAAAAAAAATTTGGGTACGAAAATTTTGGGTACGAAAAAATGATGCAAAAAATATTTGTGTAGGAAAAGAAAATTTGAGTAAGAAAACAAGTTTGGGTACGAACACAAAATTTGGTTAGGAAAAAATTGGGTACACAAAAAATTGGGTACGATACAAAAATTGGGTACAAAACAAAATTGGGTACGAAAACAATTTGGGAACAAATAAAGAAATTGGGTACGAAAAAAAAATTTGTTACAAAAAAAATTTGGGTACGAAATAATAATGCAACAAAAAATTGGGTACGAAAAACAATTTGGGTACGAACAAAAATTGGGTACTAAAAGATTTTGGGTTCAAGGAAAAAAAATTGTAGGAACAAAATCGGTGCACTATTTGGAATTTTTATCTGATCCCTGTGTCAAAAGTTATTATGATGTGCGTCGCATGCTGTAAGGAAAATGAGTTGTTTTTTATACCCATTATTTACCCATTATTTACCCATAAATTATGACTCAGGGGTCAGATCAAAATTCCAAACAGTGCACCGACTGGACAGACTGACAAAAAGCGGAGATCAATACAATATCCCCACGCTTTTATAAGCGTGTGGATAAAAAACAATAGATTAAGCATCTTACATTCCAACCAAGGGTATTCTGAACGCTTCGAGCCTAATTGTGTGCGCAGCTGTGTCGGCAAAAACAAATATTATACGAATTCACAGAGACACACATTAATGAGATCATTCTACATTTCGAAACTGTGTTTAGACAGTATTTCAAGTGCTTATTGATGTATATGAAACAATTCACGTTTCTTTCCAAGCTACATACAAGGACAACAACACATACATGAAGCAAGCAGCTTCCTTAACTCCCAGCCGCAACAAATACCGCCACAAACAAAATTCTTCCAAATAAGGAATGTTAATCAGTTCAAACCTTCATAAACAATTGCGCAATCTTAGAAATAAACGTGCATTTTTATGATTTTCATCACCTGGATTTCTATTTTATATTATGTAATGACGATACATATTGGATACGTTATGCTCAAAATCAATGCACAATCTACGGTGGCACTAAGGTGACATCACCGCTCCAAAAAAAAAAGTCGGGAAAACACAAGTTATGTTTTCCCGTCGCAAAAAAAAAAATTACTCGGGGAAAATAAGTCTGTTATCAGGAGTTGTTTTTTTTTTGGCGACGGGAAAACAAAAGTTCTGTTTTCACGTCTTTTTTTTTTTGGAGCGGAAAACACAAGTTCTGTTTTCCCGTCTCTTTTTTTTTAAACTTGAAAACACAATCGCTGTATTGTGCGCACAAGATAATCGGCAAATCACAGACGCGGATTATATGGAGGGAACATTTAAAAACGTCTTAAAGGCAAGTTCTGATATAACAAAACAAACTACTACTACTACTACTACTACTACTACTACTACTACTACTACTACTACTACTACTACTACTACTACTACTACTACTACTACTACTACTACTACTACTACTACTACTACTACTACTACTACTACTACGACTACTACTACTACTACTACTACTACTACTACTACTACTACTACTAGACGACTAGCTACGGGACGACGGACGCGAGACGGCGACTACGACGACGAGCGACGACTACGACGACGACTAGACGACGACTGACGAACGACGACGACGGACGACGGACGGACGACTAGACGACGACGCGACGGCGACGGCACGACGACGACGAGACGGACGGAGACGACGACGACGACGACACGACCGACGACGACCGACGACGACGACGACGACGACGACGACGATCGACGACGACGACGACGACGACGACGTACGACGACGACGACGACGTACCGACTGCAGACAGGACGAAGACGACGACTACCGACGACCGACGACGACGACGACGACGACGACTACGGACGACGACTTATACTACTACTACTATACTACTAACTACTACTACTACTTACTACTCCCCTACTACTACTACTACTACTACTACAACTACTACTACTACTACTACTACTACCACTACTACTACTACTACAGCAGCAGTAGCAGTAGCAGTAGAAGGAGGAGGAGGAGGAGCAGTAACAGCAGTAGCAGTAGCGATAGTAGTAGTTGTAGTATTAATAGTAGTAGTAGTAGTAGAAGTAGTAGTAGTAATAATAGAAGTAGTAGTAGCAGCAGCAGAAGCAGCAACAACAGCAGCAGTAGTTGTAGTAGTAGTAATAGTAGTAGTAGTAGTAGTAGTAGAAGTAGTAGTAGTAGTAGTAGTAGTAATAGTAGTAGTAGTAGTAGTAGTAGTAGTAGTAGTAGAAGTAGTAGTAGTAGTAGTAGTAGTAGTAGTAATAGTAGTAGTAGTAGTAGTAGTAGTAGTAGTAGTAGTAGTAGTAGTAGTAGTAGTATTAGTAGTAGTAGTAGTAGTAGAAGTAGTAGTAGTAGTAGAAGTAACAGCAGCAGCAGTATTAGTTGTAGTAGTATTAGTAGTAGTAGTAGTAGTAGTAGTAGTAGTAGTAGTAGTAGTAGTAGTAGTAGTAGTAGTAGTATGTTTTGTTATATCAGAACTTGCCTTTAGGACGTTTTCAAATGTTCCCTTCATATAATCCGCGTCTGTGATTGGCCGATTATCTTGTGCGCACAATATAGCGATTGTGTTTTCAAGTCTCAAAAAAAAAGAGACGGGAAAACAGAACTTGTGTTTTCCGCCCCCCCCCCCCCCCCAAAAAAAAAGACGTGAAAACAGAACTTCTGTTTTCCCGTCGCCAAAAAAAAAACTCCTGAAAACAGACTTATTATGTGTTTCCCCGAGTTAATTTTTTTTTGGCGACGGGAAAACATAACTTGTGTTTTCCCGACTTTTTTTTTTGAGCGGTGATGTCACCTTAGTGCCACCGTAACAATCAGATCCACTTTGCCAGCTCGAATGTTTGGGAATAAGGACTGAATTTTGGTGAAGGTTTAAAAAAGCATTTTCAGATGAATACAGTGGAACGTTACAGACTCTGTAACATGTAAGCACATGTGACCAAAATATTTTTCAGCTTATTTAGTTCAGGTTATCATAGAAAGATCAGTTAAATTTGAAAATTATATAAAATTTTTAAGTCGGAATAAATTTGGAGCCATGAAATAACGTGCAGCAGAAACGAAGACAGAGTTTGTGGTTTGTATTATTTCCCAAGCTTTTAACAATAACGTTCGCTTCTTTCAAAAGCTTACACATTTGTCAGTGTTGAATGTGGTTGAATACGGAAATATCAGTATAGAAACTGTAAAGTTTGATTCGATCTTACTATAATTTTGCATACATGGAAATTCCTCTGTACCATGATGACTTAATGTTCTAGGATTGAGACAAGCTGGCTTTGATATTGGCCGTGCTATGTGAAAAGGGGGTTTAATTTATGTCCGCCTAAACTTAATTTTTGCTAATAAGAGACTTTTTTAAAATAACAAAATATCATAAAAGCGGAAAGTGTCATCCCGGACTGCACAGGCTAATCTGGGACGACACTTTACGCATATGCATTTAACCCCTTTTCACAGAGCTCGACCGATATAGTGTTCAAATACACTGTGGATGATTTAAATTTAACGACATGTAATGGCTTTGTTTTGCATTCTTATTGAATGGTATGCAATTTTATTGTATTATATTACATGCTTTAAATTATATATATATATATATATATATATATATATATATATATATATATATATATATATATATATATATATATATATATATATATATATATATATATATTGCATTTGACCGTGAAACGTGTC
>NC_068368.1:1263713-1273713 GCF_020536995.1 Dreissena polymorpha | reverse complement strand
GACTAATCAAGTTTGATAAAGATTGAAAAAATTGTCTTAAGATTGAGCTAAAATCTGTTGACGAATACCGCACATCGCACACCGTTCGACGACAGACACAGGATATTGATCACATCGGTTCACACTGAGCGATTTAGCTCAGGTGACAAACGACTTTAAACGTTCATAATGCTGTTTATCCGGGATGAGGAAAATGCGTGCATGAGTTCACTTGCAGCGTGAAACGTGCGCAACTGATTTCGAAAGTCGTAATGGTCCAGTGGTAGCTCGTTCTATGTTGTTTCCTAAGAGCTCGCGAGTATATTTCGGCAAAGATAAATCGGAAGAGTGTGTACTGAATTTTTACTTGTTAGTTCATTTACAATATTGTATTTTATTAAAAAAGATAATTTTAAGTATGTTTAGTGATTAAAAAATATTTAATAAAGACCAAAGTCTTCCGTCTCGAGGAGAACGAGAATTGAAACTGCGTAGACACGTCGGATCACTTTTAATGGAGTTCCAGGAATTTCAATTATTGGCTGCCAGTAAGCCGTACACAAACTTGTACCGCTAAAGGTTTTGACTATCTGCATGTTCGCTATATCATATGACTGTATGATAGCAAATGAGTGCAAGTACGTTTTCGGCTATTGACATGCCATTATAGAAACTAATGAACGACAAGGAACCCACACTACTCTCAAGTCTAAACTGCGTCAACTCAGAGATAAGATATCAGTTATGTCTGAATAAAAGGTGAACACGTAGTCATTCTCGAAGAACGCGCTCATTTCTAAAATGAGGACCATACTGTCAGTTTGGGGAATTTCAGTTTTGTTCGTATTTATACATGTTTCTGCGGTCACAGAGGAGGAGTTTAAAATTTTGCTTGACCGACTATCTGTACTCGAGGAAAAACACGCACTTTCAGACAAACGAATCGCCGCGCTTGAGACGGAAAATAAGTTGTCACATGAAAGAATCGCCGTCTTAGACAAATACAAGACGTGGTCCGACAAAAGAATCGCTTTGCTGGAAAGAAAAAAAGCATTGTGTAACATAAGAAAAGATGCGCACGATACTGTAAAGAAACTGTATGCAAAAAAAGACGACGCGTTTGAAACCCACAAGATATTTCTTGACAAAATCACCACAATGCATGGATACGACACGACTTTGTCTGACGTGGTAGGCGGCTCGCTGGAAAAAGACAAAATACTGTCTGACAGAAAAATCCTCGCGCTTAAGCAAGACTATGCAGTATCACCTAACCGGATTGGTAAAGATGATGGAAACACTGCTGAAGTTGACATTACGAATAGACAAAGCAATGGTAACGTTTTGTTATTTGTATTTGACATACCTATAACGTGATTTTAATTCTGAAATACGAATAAGTGTTTCAATGCATGGTTTAATCCATATTTGCCTAGTACTTAGAGCTTTGGACTCGAAAGTGTTTCAAATAAGTAATAAGTACTTTAAATGCAATCGAGTGGAAATAAATTGGTTTAAACTTAAAGTTAGTACATATAAATAGCTTAAAAAATCAAATTGTACGGGTTCCTAAGAATGTGATTTTCGATGTAATGAAATATAATATTAAAAATGCATTTTGCTGGATTGTAACTGATTACAATCTTTAATAATAAAACATTAAAATGTTTTAAGCTATTGTGCTTTCGTTACAGTTCCTAAGTTTCAACAAAGGCGATTTGTTGCAGAAGGGATTGTTGCATTTTCTGCAATGAAAACAGCAACTCAAGAGCATATCGGCATTAATCAGAACATCATATTTGGTCAGGTCCTCACGAATGAAGGAGGCGGGTTCCATCCCAATCACGGTGTATTCACTGCTCCGCAATCCGGCGTGTACGTGTTCTCATCATCAATTTTGACTTTCGCAAATGGTGAGTATCATGCTGCCATAGTTCATAACGGAAACATTGTCACGCACATTTACGGTGGCGGAGACAGTGGGAGACACGACCAAGGCAGCCAGACGGTTGTCATAAAGCTGAATGCTGGGGATGAAGTTGCTGTTCAAAATGTTGACAAACCAGATAATAACATTTGGGGCGACTTGTATTCGTCATTCAGTGGCTTTTTACTATGGCCACAATAATGCAGTGTTACTGGTTTTTCATAACAACTGTAGACCTATACGTTTACCAATGAAAATCAAACTAAAGTAATCCCTCTGAGTTTTCGTACACTAAAAATATTTTGTTTCGTGATTGCATTTATAGAAAAACGAACATACGCCAAAAATATAGCGTTTAAAAATAATGAGGCAATTTATCGTTATTTCGATTTTCTTGACGTTCGGATATATGTTTAACGCTATCTACCTGTGAATTAGCATTTATAATGTATTATAACTGATATTATTGACCTCAAATAAATTGTGGACATAATGATTGCGTTGATTTTATTTGAATTGTTGCCATTCACTTCTTTCAAATGCGACGAAACTACATTGGTAAGTGACATGTCACAACCAAAAAAAAGAGACCGGGCTATCACATTAATCATTACTTTACATCATACCGAAAAAATACTATACACAAATGGGAAGTTATTTTCTTACAACGATTATTTTAAATGCTTACTTTTAAGGCTCTCGGGTAAAACTAGTGTTTTTAAAAGAATACATGCACATGTTTTCATATAACGCACATGTTACTGTCCACTCACTTCTTGCATGCATCTGCCAGTTTTATGGCAGTAAACTTGTTGTAAACACACATTTGTCACGTGTAGCTGGATAAACACGAAAATGTAGAAATCTTAGAAAATTCAACTGTCCAAAAAAATAACGATCTTTGTTAAACGGAAAAATCTGGGTGTCCCAATATAATTTGTGCATGATAAATTAAACATGTCTTTATTATGTTCCCAGAACATATATAAGCAAGAACAAACAACACACTGGTTTATAAACATACAAATGTATACCACAGTAACGGTCATGTTGTTAATTCTTTTTTACTATGTTGATATTGGTATAGAATTTGCTTTTTGCTTTTACATTAAATTACTTCAACATTTCTCCGACTTGAATGTAAAACAATTAAGGTACCTACAATGTTTATATTAGTTGACACTACTTTGCACACTGTAATTGGTTTTAGTTCTAGGCATACATTAATTAAAAATTATAGAATAAAAAATATTCTTCAAATTGAAATATTCAAAACGTGCTTTATTTTTGAGTCCAACATGGCATCAATTACATCTTTCTTAACATTCTTTATGTACATTTCTAAAAAATTCTTTATGACATAATTACTTATGTGAGCCTGTTTATATATACACGCAGGGCTGATTTTTAAATTCTTAGTATATTGTTTATTCCCATATCTAAATATGGATTGGTGAGAACGGGCCCTGCTTTGATTACACACAAGATCTCGTCGTTCGCTGTGTGAAGTTCTACTTCATGAAAGCGTAGAAGTAATGGTAGTTTTACAAACATGTATAAAGGTAGAGCCCGCTCTGAGCAGCAAAATCTCGAAGAGAAGTCAAATCAGAATCAAATCAAAACATGTATTATAGCAATGTATTGGCTTTATAGAAAATATAATAAAAATAAAACTACCTGGAGGTAAGATATTGATTTTCATGTCTTACGGATATGACGTCATTGGCCATGGAAGTAATTAAATTCGCCTTTAATCGTGCGAAACACATTACTGATTGGTTAGGATTATCCCACTTATCGTTGGGATTTGAGAAAGAGTTGGAAGGAATGCTAATTTGCTCTTTTTTAACATATTTCATAAAAACATGTTTGTTTGCTTTTTATTCGAATAACATGTAACCTGAGTTTCCGCCGCAACGTTTATAAGAATATGTCACATGTAATGGTGTGTGTTTCACTTCTTTATATTGTGTGTGTGTACCTGCGTGTGTTGTGTTGCGTGCGTGTGCGGGTGAATGTGTGTTTGATTTAAGACAATACATTTAATATTATATATTTTTGTTTCTAAAAAAATCGCAAATAATGTAGTTGTGACTTTCATTTAAGTTAACATTTCTTAATGTCGCGTCGGTTATCGAAAATTAAAAAATATAAACAACATTACTTGCACAAAAGCTACGTTAGTATGTTAAATTATTTTAGATATTTAAACTAGCATTCACTGATTGATAGATACATAATCGGCAATGGACACCGTTCGGACGGAAAATATTGGGGTTAATCATTACACCATCTTCTAAACCACCTTTACCAACGAAGGTGCAGCATATCATCCATTGAACGGCGGAGTTATCGCATTTCATCGGCATATATATGTGCGTGCAACGTCGGCGAAATGCGACTCCAACAAAGAAATCATACCGCTAGAGACCACAACAGGAAGATTGTCAGCCGGTTGTTTGATAATTAGACCAATGGGAAACACGACTAGGGCGACCAGACCATTGTCATCAAACTGGACACAAGGGACGAAGTGTCCGTGTAACAGACTAATTCAACAAAGGGCATTACCTATGAAGAACAATAATAAGTGGAATGCCTTTAATTAAATCTGTATATGGTACACTGTACAATGAGTAACCGATGTATCTGCAGATCTAAAATAAAAATACGACACAGAGTCATAGTACCAACCGAAAAGTTGAAAATTACAATATATTTCATCTTGTAAAGTTAACTCGATAAAACTAAGACAAAAAGGTTTGCGAAAGTTTCTTAATTACTTCATACAAGATGTATGTTTTGGTCGTTTTAAACCATTATGAATGTTCTATTTGATGATGATGATTACGATTTGGACGATTCGACAAATAAAGTCACCACTTGTCTTGTATTAAACTGATACACACCGCAGATTTTTAATTTGTTCGCAACTTTCATAGAGTATTTTATACTTAGCTGAGGAGTTAATTGATTATTAGTTTTGCAACGTTCGGTGGGAACTTGGAAAACCTCTTGTTGTCTGTTTATGTCACGGCTGCGGCAGTTAGATTTAGAAAAAAACGCTCGACATTTAGAAGTCTACGCTTTACATGGAACTTTTGTGTAAGGAACTTAGTGATAAGTGCTTCTACTCATTTACTTGTATAAGCGCTGCTTGTCCAAAGTGACACACCCATTCGCGCCAGACCTTATCATTTCATTACTAAAATGAAGATAATTGTGTCATGTTCGGCATATTGTGTTTTATTCATTTTTATTCACGTTGAAGCCGCAACGTATGGTGATGTTTAATCATTGCTTTCCAGACTGTTTGTGCTCGAACAAAAACAAGCATTTTCCGAAATCGTTGCGCTTGAAAAGGAAAATAAATTGTCACAGAAAAGAATCGCCTACTTAAAAAAATAAAAGATATAATACGACAGAAGAGTCGCAGCGCTTGAAAGAAAATATGCGTCATGTAACAGTAAAAATGATTCACTTGATATTGAAAAGAAACGGTATGCACAAAATATCGTCCTTGAAACCGACAATATATTGCTGACAAAACCGCCACACCAAACGGGTACGAGGTGACCCTGTCTGACAGGGAACTCGCTTCACTTGAGAAGGACAAAATACCGTCTGACATAAAAATCGTCGCGATTATGTAGTACCACCAAACCGAAATGAGGGGACAGACACACTGCTGCAATTGAAATTTCAAAGTCGAAAACTGCTGGTAATTATTAGTTGTTATTTGTTTTTGACATCGTATTTAACGTGTGAACATATAATTACGCATGATAGTTGATTAATATGTTTATATAGTTGTTTTGTATTACATGTACGTGGCTTAAATACACTTCCATTAGTTTCTAAACATTCACAATTCATTCTGGTAAATTTTTACTGATTACAATCCTTCAGAATATTTGACAACTGTGAAAGCCTTTCTACTTTCGTTACAGTTATAAGGTCTGATCACAGACGATTAGTTGCCAGCGGGATTGTAGCATTTTCTGGAACTAAAATTGCTGGCCAACAACACATCGGTCTCAATCAGAACTCAATATTTGAAAACGTCCTTACGAATTAAGGTGGCGGGTACCATTCAAATGATGGTGTTCCGCAATCTGGCGTTTACGTGTTCTCATCGACAATTCTTATTTCCATGAATGGGGAGGCTCATGATGCCATAGTTCATAACGGAAACGTTGTCGCGATCATTTATGGTCATGGGGACAATGTGAGACACGACCAAGGCAGTCAGACGGTTATCATAAATATGATTACTGGAGATGATGTCGCTGTTAAAAACATTGACTTCGCAGATGATTCGATTTTGGGAGACTTCTATTCGTCATTCAGTGGCTATATATTTAAGCTGTAATAAACAAGTGTTACCTGTGTATGTAAACAGCTATAGACATTTATGTTCCACCACACCAATCAAACTGTATTGTTTTGTCAATTAAAAATATTTTATTTGCGTCCTACAATTTATAAACACAAAAATACGCAAACAATATATTGTCCAAAAATATACAGACAAAAAGATATGATACCGATCGCATGAAGGTTCAGATATTATTGTGTTCCGCGTTACCTGATTGATGGTTAGATTGTAATATACTGTATAAGAAACGTTATATTATAAAACTTCAATAAAATTTGAAAATAAATAACGATTTCTTAATTTCTTTTGAGTCTTAAGCATCTCCGAACATGGTCAAACAAATTTACAATATATTTATAATTCACGCCTTTTTAAAAGGACAAATTGCTTTCGATAACTGAACTATTAAGTGGCATAACATAACAAAACAACAATTTTCAAACGTTATCAGGTTATCATACTTGGCTCTACTGGAAATCATACCAAACGTTTTACACCACATACATTTAGAACTAATTATTTAACTAGCATGATTATTTCAAATGTCTAATATCTATGCTTCCAGGTATAACTATTGTCTATATAACCGACAAATTCCCCAAATACAGTAGCACAAACGTAACGGAGAAAATGACAAAACACGAAAACCCTTCAAATCTCAAGATTGATAAACTCTATTTCGTCCACTTTCAAAATTCCGCTGTTAAATTATGATTAATTTAGTTATTAAAGCCGTAATTCAGAAATTCATTTAATACATTTTGTGAAAAGCGAGAAGTCTATTTATAGAGAAACACATTAACTGAACTACATCAGATGGAACATGTAAAGTTCATAAGCTTAAGTAGACTGCTTAGTTTCAACGCTTCCTAGTAGTTTAAAAGTTCAAAGACAATCAGAACACATGAGGTTCGTTATTACAAAGGATAATATAATTACTCATTGTACATAAACATCACAGAGTATATATTTAATATATATCTCTAAATTAACTCGATAATTAAGGCGCATACAGAAAGCGCAATATATTTTTCTCAATGACAAATTTTTAACGATGGTTAGATATCCCCCACAAAGTAAAACAACACTACTTGATTTAGCATTTAACATTCATCCACGAGTAAGCATTTTACATTCCATCCAAGGTTATTCTGCTCGCCTTGAGACTAACTGTGTGCGCAGAAACAAATAATATTTTACGAATTTCAAGAGACACGCACTAATGCGATCATTCTACAGTTCGAAACTATGTTTACAGAGTATTGCAAGTGAGTATTGCTGCATATGTAACGACTCGCGTTTCTTTCCAAGCTACAGACTAGGACAAAAACGCAAACATGAAGCATGTCGCTTCCTTAATTCATTGCAGCGATTACCTTCTCAGCCGCAAAAAAAAATACCGCCACAGACTAAATTCTTCCAGATAAGGAATGTTAACCCTTAAAGCGCTGGAGCTGAATTTTAAAGGCCTTTGCAAACAGTTTGGATCCAGATGAGACGCCACAGAACGTGGCGTCTCATCTGGATCCAAACTGTTTGCTATTCTGATAGTATTCTTTGAAAAAAATCGAAGAAAATGCTAATTTTAGAAATTCTGCAGACGACATTTTAGCAGACGACAAATTTCCCAGCATGCAAAGGGTTAATCTGTTCATACCTTCAAACGCAATAACGCAGTCTTAGAAATAAACGTGCATTTTTATGATTTTAATCACATGGATTTCTATTTTATATTATGTTATTACGATACATATTGAATACGTTATGCTCAAAATCAGTGCACAATCAGATCCACTTTGCCAGCTCGAATGTTTGGGAACTGTAGGACTGAATTTTGGTGAAGCTTTAACAAAGCATTTTCACATGAATACAGTGGAACGTTACAGACCCTGTAACAGGTTAGCACATGTGAACACTATATTTTCTTGCTTTTTTAGTTCAGTTAATAACACAAAGATAATTACATTTGAATAATTATATAAAATTAAGTCGGAATCAATTTGGAGCAATAGTGTGACGTCTGGAAGAAACGAAAACAGAGTTTGTGGATACTGTTATTACTCAAGCCGATACCACAAACGTTCGCTATTTTCAAACACTTACAACTTTGTCAATGTCGAATATGATTGAACACGGAAATATCGTTCTAGAAACTGTAAAGTTTGATCCGATCTTACTATAATGTTGCATAAATGGAAATATGATTCTTCTGTAGCATGATAACTTTATGTACTAGGATTGAGACAAACTTGCATTGAAACGGGACGTGCTTTGCGAAACGGGGATTTAATACATGTGCGTAAATTGTCGTCCAAGATTAGCCTGTGCAGTCCGTATAGACTAATCAGGGACGATACCTTCCGCATAAACTTAATTTTGGCTAAGAAAAGACGTTCTTTAAAAAATAAAGAAATCATATTAATTTGGTATACATCTATTGCATTTGCAAGTAAAACGTGTCCCGTACATACATTTTTCTATCAATGTTTAATTTAATAATTTACGAATAATGTTGTAATTTACGCCATCATCATATCTGTCGTTTGTTAATTATATCAGTAAAGAACATATAGGAATCAAGTTTAAATAAGGAATATTAACTGGCGCCCGAAGAGAAGAAAAAGCATATACTTATTTGCAGACCAATGAACTTGATTTTTTAAGTAAATATTATTATGTTGCGAATAGACAATCATTAAACCCCAAACCAAAATGAATATTTAAAGTAGTTATGTCCATCTAAATTACATTTTCTCTACAACTGTGCAATATGACATTCTCCCGGGAAATTACCGCCAGATGAAATACGTTAGTCAATATCCAATATCCGCCTGTCTTGGTTGTGACAGAACAGAAAAGGAAATATGCATCGATCAGCTATTTCTGCAATTTAGAACAATTATAATTTCATTATTTCTCGCATTTTAATAATGGACTCTTCGGACAAAGGTTTATAAATTGGTCTAAGTAAATATTATGTTAATATGTGTTTCAAAGAATGTGTGTACGCAAATCATATTTGGAAAGTATGTGTATAAACTATTATTTAAACTATAGCACCAGAAAAAAAACAGTTGAGAATATATTATATATATGTGTAACGGTATGATGGTGTCTTATTGATGGTATCTTATTCGATTGTATCTTATATTGTTGTGCCTATAAACGGAGGTGCGGTAGTCGAGTGGTAACACACTGGTCTACCATTTTAGAGGTCCCCGGTTCAATCCCTGGAAATTTAAGAAATGCTTCAAGTGTTTCCCACCCAACTAGAGATGTACTGGTATGAAACCCAGGTAATTCTCGCGTGTATCGGTACTATACTCTGAGCACGTAAAAGAACCAAGGGATCTATTTCGCAAAGAGCTAGGGAATCGCACCCGGATTCCTTGTATCTGAATACTGTCTCTCCTGCTTGCTGTCTCTTCAGCAACAAAAACCAAAGGACCCACTTGGAAAAAAGTGCTCGTTCTGTCATGGGTTATCCTTGACTGCAAGGTCAAAAGAAATACATACATACATACATACCTGCATGCATGCATGCATGAATACATACATACATACATACATACATACATACATGCATGCATGCATGCATGCATGCATGCATGCATGCATGCATGCATGCATGCATACATACATACATACATACATACATACATACATACATACATACATACATACATACATACATACATACATACATACATACATAC
>NC_068368.1:186213-236213 GCF_020536995.1 Dreissena polymorpha | reverse complement strand
CAAAACTGTGCTGTCTATGGAAACTGTTCCGTTATAGTGTGCCCTCCGTTCGAGAACAAAAAGAACGGGAAAGTGGTTGGAGAATCTCTGCTTGAAGGTGCCACTAAGAATTTGACCTGCCACCCCGGATACAGTCCTCGAGACAGAAATAACGTTGTGAGCCAATGTAAAAATAGCCAATGGACGAAAATTACGGAGTGTGCTATAGGTATCTTTGTGAATGTTAGATTTTTAATTTTATGAAAGTGAATTTTTGATTTGAATTTCCTTCATCATGACCAAGTAAATTTCCACTATTTGATGAAAAGGTCCGATCGTAATCTTCTTAAAGCATTTGCAACTTAAATATTATATCGTTACGCAAATTATTAAACCTTTACATTCATTTAAGTAAACACCGATTTTGACAGGAACAAAAGATATCGTTTTGGGGTTGGGTAAATGCGCAACGCGTTGTTTATTACGAACCTAGAAACGTCTTGAGACAAATATCGCATCAGCCTATTCCTTGGGCACATAGTTCACACAAGCCTTTAAAAAATGTTCTTACAAAATAGTGAAAACATTTTAATTATATATCAAATGCCGACCATAAATACATTCAAATAATACCATTCGGCCTAAATAGCATACCGATGCTCTGTTCCCTACATTAACCTTAGCACTTCATGCAGCTTACATGGACATTTTACTATTGGTTAAATTGTCTGTGTCTTTATGATAAACTATTCATCTCTAAAATATTTCAACGCACATTCCAATTAAGGAACTAGATAATTGCCCTCTTTTGATTTTTGTATTCGCTGTCATTGGAAATTGTTCCTTTGTAGTGTGCCCTACTTTTGAGAACATCAACAACGGGAAAGTTGAAGGAGACACTCTGTTCGAAGGTGCAACAAGAAATTTGACTTGCAATCCCGGATACAGTCCCCGAGACAGAAATGCTGTATTGAGTCTTTGTCAAAATGGCCAATGGACAAAAATAACGGAATGTATTAAAGGTAGCAATTACAAAATTAAACGTTTTTTGTACAGTTGGTATTGTTTGATTTTTATTTCCATCACCATGTCAAAGTATTACCACCAGTTGTCGAAAAGGCCAGATTTTAATTTTGTTAGAGCATTTACATTTTGAATATAATATATGTACTCATATATTCAACCTTAACAATTATTTTAATTAAAACAACGACCTTGACAGAAACAAAAACTACAGTTTTGCGCTATGCTTACATTTATTTTGCAACTAGGAACTGCTGAAGACAAATATCGAATCATGTAAATCCATCAGAACTTAAAATGTTTTTACTAAACAGACAAGAAGTTTACTTTCAAACAAACTGTAATATCATGTTGATAAGATATCAACCTTAAATGCTTGCAATACTAGTCTGTTTTAATAGTTTAACGATGCTCTGTTTTCAACACAAGCCCCCAGCAGTCGGCTAATATGGTCAGTTTTACTCTTTGCTAAATTATCCGTGCTGTTGATACAAATTATTCAATGTAAACATATGGCAACGCACTTGTCAATTATAGCACAGTTGTGAGACTATTGCCCCTCTTTGAAAACACAAGTGTTGTATATATGCTGTCTTTGGAAACTGCTCATTTTGTAGACTGCCCTCCTTTTGAGAACAACAGCAAAGGGAACGTTACTGGAGACTCTCTGTTTGAAGGTGCAACTAGAAATTTGACTTGCAACACCGGATACAGTCCCCGAGACGACAATATCGTAGTCAGTCGATGTCAAAATGGTCATTGGACGAACATAACGGAATGTGTTAAAGGTAGCATTTGTGAAATCTAAACATTCGTTTGTTAAAAAGTCTATATATGATATAAATTTTAATCATTATTACCAATTAAATTTCCATCAACTGTCGAACAGATCAGATGGTGATCGTCTTAACGAATTTGCAACTTCAATATTATATTGTTACTCTAAATAGTAAACCTCTCCCTTAATTTAATCAAAACACTTATTTAAACAGGACCAAAAGCTACCGTTTTGTGGATGAATATATGCGCTACGCGTTAATTTATTTTGCAACTACAAACTGCTGGACACAATTATCGAATCATGTTAATCGATCTGTTCTTAATACATATTTCAAATGGCACTAAGAAGTTAAATCAAAACAAATAGTTTTGACATCACTTTAATATAAAAATACCAAACATATCGACCATTAATGAATTAAAATAATATTTTCCCGCTTTAATAGTTCACTTTTGCTCTTTTCACAACACTAGCCCCAGCACTGAATGCAGCTTACAATGATCATTTCGACTCTGTGTTATATTGCCTGTGCTTTTATGATAAAAACTATTCAGTTTCAAAATATGGCAACACTCTTGTCTATTATCATGGTACAGTTTTGGGATCATGTTCTACCAATAGAAAAACAATTGCTTATATGCTTTCTTTCGAATATGTAACTTTCTATGTTTGTTTGAACAGTTATTATTGTTTGATTTTAATTTCCATCACCATGTCGAAGTATTACCACCAATTGTCGAAACGTCCAGATCGTAATTTTGTTAGAGCATTTACATTTTAATATAATATCTGTACTCATATATTTAACCTTTACATTTATTTTAATTAAAAATCCGACCTTGACAGCAAGAAAAGCTACCGTTTTGCGTTATGCTTACATTTATTTTGCAACTAGGAACTGCTGAAGACAAATATCGAATCATGTGAATCCATCTGAACTTAAAATGTGTTAAAAAACAGACAAGAAGATTACTTTCAAACAAACTGTTATATCATGTAGATTAGATATCAACCTGAAATGCTTACAATACTAGTCTGCTTTAATAGTTTAACGATGCTCTGTCTTCAACACCAACCCCAGCAGTCGGCTAATGTGGTCAGTGTCAAGGTTTTAGATAACGTATGCTTTCCAACAAACCGAGTTCAGTTAAAATGTATTGTATCCCCAAACAAAAGGTGGGCGGAATTCAATTACGTCTTTTTAAGGATTTTGCTCAAACAATTATTGTTACACAGTGAAGTGAGGTGAAAGTCATGTAGATTAGATATCAACCTGAAATTCTTACAATACTAGTCTGTTTTAATAGTTTAATGATGCTCTGTTTTCAACACAAGCCCCAAACAGTCGGCTACTATGGTCAGTTTTACTCTTTGCTTAATTATCCGTGCTGTTGATACAAATTATTCAATGTAAACATATGGCAACGCACTTGTCAATTATAGCACAGTTGTGAGACTATTGCCCCCCTCTTTGAAAACACAAGTGTTGTATATATGCTGTCTTTGGAAACTGCTCATTTTGTAGACTGCCCTCCTTTTGAGAACAACAGCAAAGGGAACGTTACTGGAGACTCTCTGTTTGAAGGTGCAACTCGAAATTTGACTTGCGACACCGGATACAGTCCCCGAGACGACAATATCGTAGTCAGTCGATGTCAAAATGGTCATTGGACGAACATATCGGAATGTGTTAAAGGTAGCATTTGTAAAATCTAAACATTCGTTTGTTAAAAAGTCTATATATGATATAAATTTTAATCATTATTACCAATTAAATTTCCATCAACTGTCGAACAGATCAGATGGTGATCGTCTTAACGAATTTGCAACTTCAATATTATATTGTTACTCTAAATAGTAAACCTCTCCCTTAATTTAATCAAAACACTTATTTAAACAGGACCAAAAGCTACCGTTTTGTGGATGAATATATGCGCTACGCGTTAATTTATTTTGCAACTATAAACTGCTGGACACAATTATCGAATCATGTTTATCGATCTGTTCTTAATACATATGTCAAATGGCACTAAGAAGTTAAATCAAAACAAATAGTTTTGACATCACTTTAATATAAAAATACCAAACATATCGACCATTAATGAATTAAAATAATATTTTCCCGCTTTAATAGTTCACTTTTGCTCTTTTCACAACACTAGCCCCAGCACTGAATGCAGCTTACAATGATCATTTCGACTCTGTGTTATATTGCCTGTGCTTTTATGATAAAAACTATTCAGTTTCAAAATATGGCAACACTCTTGTCTATTATCATGGTACAGTTTTGGGATCATGTTCTACCAATAGAAAAACAATTGCTTATATGCTTTCTTTCGAATATGTAACTTTCTATGTTTGTTTGAACAGTTATTATTGTTTGATTTTAATTTCCATCACCATGTCGAAGTATTACCACCAATTGTCGAAACGTCCAGCTCGTACTTTTGTTAGAGCTTTTAGATTTTAATATAATATCTGTACTCATATATTTAACCTTTACATTTATTTTAATAAAAATACCAACCTTGACAGCAACAAAAGCTACCGTTTTGCGTTATGCTTACATTTATTTTGCAACTAGGAACTGCTGAAGACAAATATCGAATCATGTGAATCCATCTGAACTTAAAATGTATTAAAAAACAGACAAGAAGATTACTTTCAAACAAACTGTTATATCATGTAGATTAGATATCAACCTGAAATGCTTACAATACTAGTCTGTTTTAATAGTTTAACGATGCTCTGTCTTCAACACAAACTCCAGCAGTCGGCTAATGTGGTCAGTGTGAAGGTTTTAGATAACGTATGCTTTCCAACAAACCGAGTTCAGTTAAAATGTATTGCATCCCCAAACAAAAGGTGGGCGGAAGTCAATTACGTCTTTTTGAGGATTTTGCTCAAACAATTATTGTTACACAGTGAAGTGAGGTGAAAGTCTGCAGTTTCATAAAAAAATACGTTTACAATACCATAACACTTTGATATTAAAAAATAGTTAAGTGAACATTTATTTTGGCTTAATTAATACGTTTCCAGAGTAGTTCTGTTATAAGTTTTTGTTGCTGAATTTAATGAACAATCGGGTTTTGACAGCTCATAACGTTGCCGTTGGGAAGAACTCAAAACAAACCGACACGGCTAACGGTCGCGCGGCGGCATGTGGTAACGATGGCAACATGAGCACGTGCACGGAAACTACATCCTCAGATGCATCTTGGGAGGTTGACTTGGGTGGAGTATTTCAAATAGAAAGCGTCATCGTGCGGGGAAATGGTACGTACTGCTTGGTATTAAAATTTGCATTTTGAAAGGTGAACACTGTTTTGATGTGTAATTTAGTCTTTTATGTGATCAATATAACTGCAAAAAGATACAAAATTAAACCGACTAAGCACCGGTAATGTCGTAAATGTAGGAAAGTTAAATGTCGCCCTTGACTTCAAAAGTTGGAAGGCTGACGTAAAATGTCGAAACAAACGCTTGATATCGCAAAACTACGGACAATATATATGTATCATCTTTAACGCTAAATGTCGCAGACTTTAACGCTCATTTTCGCTATATGGAAATAATAACACATAAAAGTTCAGTCTTTTATTGTCCCATTTAAGAAATAACTGTCCTTATTTGATAGCCAGACGTATCCGGGAATAGTAATTCAGTCCGGGATGCACGGTTACATGTACGTCAGTATATGTAAAGTCTTGAGAAATGTGAAGGTTTTAGATAACGTATGCATTTCCATCCAACCGAGTTCAGTTAAAATGTATTGTATCCCCAAACAAAAGGTGGGCGGAAGTCAATAACGTCTATTAAAGGATTTTGCTCAAACAATGATTGTTGAGATAACTTAATGTTCAGGCGGTCGTAACTCAAAAAGAAAATGGCTGCCGCACGATTTAAGAAACACTGTATGTGTGTTTTAACTTTGTAAGCATAACAATATAGTATTTGATCTCCCATTAGACCATCCTCCTCTAGGGCCAATAATCAAAACTAAAATAATAGTAGCAGTGTGTGCATTATTTGTAGAAAATATGATTTCAAATATAGTTTGTATCACACGACATCCGGAATGTTAATCCTCTATGGAAGGCGGGTATCTTTTTTTAAATTATGTTCCCGAGAAAGAAAAAAAAACTTACACCTACTGCAAGCCCAAACTGCAAATAAACTGCGCATGCATATGGCTTCATGACAAAAGTATTTTAAATCTGCTCCGTTGTTTCAAAGTTTTGTCAGAGTTACTGTTGATGATGCGAAATAAAGCGTCGGAACAGTTTTTTGAGACATAAACCTTTACAGAAACGTCATTTTAAATCCCGATAAAAGCGATATTTATCGTTTGTTGAGACATTAAGCATCGAAGCGTCATTAAGAGCTGCTAGAAATTACTGAAATTACTGCGTTCGGATATCGAATGTTGAATGATTATATTGAAATCATAACTGATGTGATATTTTGTTCAATTACCATTAAATATGGAGTAATTTATCATTTTTTTTATGTCCGGCAAAGGGTGTAAACGTGTATTACAATTTTGAACATTAACTCTAATTAGGGTTAATTACTTATTTGCTGTTAGATTATACCTTACGAGAATAAAGATTTAAAAAAAGAAACATGACCAAAGAACTGTGGGTCAAACTGTATAATCACCAGTTGTAGATTTTTCAGAAACTGAATATGCCTGTGCATATTTTCCTTTTATGTATTCAGCTTATTTGTTTTTGTCACAGAGGAAGGGCAGTGGATATCTCGTGTGCTTACCTTTTCGTCGGTGTATAGTCCAAGCTCGTAAGTAGTTTGAACATTCATCCATTTGAACATGTGTGTGCAGTCCTTGAACTAAACAGAGAAATATATTTCATTACTTCTATGTCGGCAGTGAAGTAAAATACTCATGCAAAATTGCATTACTAAACATTTCAAATATTTGCTCAACATCATTCGAGTTGAAAGATAATTCGAATCGAATACAGACGACCAGTTTAATATTCTATGTGTAAAACTGCAATATTATCGCATCATCGCTGACTGATAACATGTTAAGATATTTAAGATGATCAGCATTGCATGATTACAGCATTAGCATCTTAAAACCTGGGTAGCTCAAATCTTGATGCATTTTATGTGACGTCAGAGGGAGCAAAACGAGATTTCTTGGACTTTTGTTGTAGATTCAAACCTAATTTCTTATCGTTATGGAAAGAGTAAACACTATCACCCCCCCCCCCCACACACACACACAAACACACGTAGTGCTTTCATTTACGAGCATGTTTGATATGTAAACATTGAAGTTACGGAGTAACCATTATCACTCCCTCCCTCCACTCACACGCACACACAGGTAGTGTTTTCATTTACGATCATGTTATATATGTTAACATTGTGTAATTATTTAAACAGCTGGAGTGCTCAGCAAATTATCGGTGTCGCGAACGTGTTTCCCGTTTACGGTGATGAAATCCAAGCATGGGCGCCCAAAGATATCGATGCCAATCAGTTCTTGGAAGTAAGAATCGAAGGCTTTCGTTAAGGAACAGTATTGTCTCCGTTTTGATAATTAAAAAGCATTTACAGTCTTAACGTATGGTGTCATGATAATACATTTCATATTGTATTAATTGTCATATGTTGACAAGCACCAGAATAATGGTAGTTTTTAACTTAATATAAACATAGTGTTGTAAAAGCGTCAAATGACTGATTTTTCAATGAACAGTTTATAATTAAAGTAATATATATGTATGTTATACAATATTTTGTATTTTGAAACACGTTAAACAAGTCGTCATCTTTCAGTTCGAGTTTCCAAATAAGGTAAACGTCTCCAAAATCGACATTTACGAGACGTACCATGCCGGCGGAGTGAAGGCTGTCAAGTGTTATGACGTCACCGGAACGTGGATAACGCTTTGGTCGACGGCTCAAGTATCCGTTATCAAGCATTCAAGGATTTTTAGTCCATCTTTTACGGTGAGAGAACGAGCTGAACGAGACGAAAATGTTTAAGTAGATATTTCGGAGGCTGCAAAGATGGCAGTTTCTGATCAAACTTATTTTGGTTACATTACACTTACTAAATGAGATGCAAGTGTAAATCCTCTTAATAAAGCATCGAGGTTGACTGGAAAATGTTATGAGGTACGGATGATCAGTTGTGATACTTTTTGTTCATGTTTGCATTTACAGGAAAGTCAACTAATAACTTAAGATTTGAATTTATGGGATGCGGCCGCATTGAAGTGTAAAGTAGCCGGTAAAAATTTGTTGACAAGGCGATTTTCTTTTATGTGTCTAGTTCTTACATATCGCCTGACTTAAGATCAGATTTAATTATTTTTAGAGAAAGTTATGGTCATGGGAATTTTAACATGCACATTTTCTAAAGTTAACTATTTTACAATACAAAAATATGGAATTAGTTTATTAAATATATTTCAGAGAGATCCATAACAGTACATCTCATGGTACGACTAGAATGAGTGTATGAATTTGCAGAGAGCATACATATGTTTTATTGTAAAGATGTGTTTAACAAAAATTTACATATCTCGAAAAATAAACTGAAAAAAAATCTATCGTACATGCATAGAACAAATGGCAAACACGTATATAGCGTCTCTATTTTCAGTCTACTACTACATGCTTCTCGAACCACATCAGGCTTGACATTGATTGCTCCCAGGCTAACAGCTGGGTTGAGATTGACGCTGTGATGCTACATGGCTACAAGGGTTAGTACACGAGTTTCTTTTGTCACGGATTCATTATACGCACTTGCAATTGAATTCTGAATGTTTAATGAGGATAACTGAGTTCAATCGATTACGATCAACTTCTTGTTTTAGTGACAAATTGCTAGGTTCTGTTCACTTCTGAAACTTTGCAATCCGCATTGCTTCATGCATAATTTTTAAAGACGTCTTAGATAAAAAGGGTTAGCTATTATTGCAGCAAAGAACAACAAAATTATACACAAAAACAAATTGATATATATCAGAAACGTATGTAATGTGATGCCTTTTACATTTTGAGTAAGTCTTTAACCCATTTATGCCTAGCGTCTAGAAAAAATGCCTTGGCAAATATTCGGCGACTCATCATGGTCTACGCTGTTTGCTTAAAGGAATTTCTGTAAGAAATATTCTAAATATAGAAATAAATATACTAGACATCCCTACTTTTTGAAATAAATCGATCACATTAAGAAGGATGGGAGAGTCCACTAGGCATAAATGGGTTAATGACGAGTTATTTCACTACGCGATGAATATTCATCATTCGGCGCTTATTCACTTGTGTATTCCGTGTAACAAACGTCACATACTAAATGTTGTAATACATAAATACCACAGATGGATACCGGAGATTGACAACAAATATATTTCTCGTTATTTTTTAACTATAAGTCATCATCGCCTCATCAACCATGTATGTTATAAATACCATCGCCATGATCTATTTCAGACGTGGAGGTTTACCTTGGCCTTTCCGATGGTGTGTATTCCCTCGAGGGCTTCTGCAATTGGATTCTTGACGGAGATTGTGAAGTACAGGTCTCCGGTGAAAACCTGGTCCAATTCGTTCAGGTGAAAATGAGACCGTCGGAGGCGCCGCTCCAATTATGCGAGGTGCTCGTACTGGGTTTTTAAGCAGTGAGTTACGAATGCAAATTATCTGATACATGACGCATGTTTTTTTTGTAAAAATGGTTCCGTATGCAACTTTCTCTTTATATTTCGTTTTAACATTGATTTATGTATGCAAAACTTTATATTTTACGCAATTCAATCCAGATTGACAGTAAATTTCAATTACTGTATAGTTCTATATGATTTTGCTTACTTTGTTACTATTGACTTTGTTTCTTAGATATGTTTGTAGTTGTTAGCACTATACAGACGTGTAATGTGCTTCAAATTTCCGATCAGATCGGTGATAAAGATGACAGTGCTATCGATATATGTGATATAATTGGCATTTCTGTTCAGATGTTTGATGACATTAATATTGCTACTCGTATGTTTGATGACGTGGGTATTGCTGTGCGTATGTTTTATGACGTTGATATTGATGTTCGTATGTTTGTTGACGTTGATATTTCTGTTCGTATGTTTGATGACGTTACTTTCGCTGTCAGTATATTTAATGAGGATGATATTGCTGTTCAGCTTTTTGAGGACCTTGATATTGCTGTTCGTATGTTTCATGACGTTAATATAGCTGTTCGCATTTTTGATGACGTTGATATTGCTGTTCGTATGTTTGATGACGTTAATATTGCTGTTCGTATGTTAGATGACCTTAATATTGCTGTTAGTATGTTTGATGACGTTTATATTGCTGTTCGTATGTTTGATGACGTTTATATTGCTGTTAGTATGTTTGATGACGTTTATATTGCTGTTCGTATGTTTGATGACGTTTATAATGCTGTTAGTATTTTTGATGAGGATGATATTGTTGTTCGATGTTTGATGAGGTTATTTTGTTATTTCATTTTATTTCTTTTGACACCATCTGCACAAAAATGTTTGGTATAATATGAGAAATATAAAACCTCACTTCAGGCCCAATGGCAGAATAGTGACCAGTCATGCAGACCTAAATAGTATATGGAACTCAGCCTTCGGCTTCGGTCCATATGCAATTTGGGGCTTCCTGGCTGGTCACTATTCTGCCATAGGGCCCACAGATAGGGTTTCTATTTCTTATATAGACTGCGGATTGCATTAAGTGTTTGCTTGTTGTAAAACATTATTCCCCTTATTATCTTAACATGTTAGAAAACCTTTGCCCATATTCACCAATCGATTTTTATAGACGTTCACTTATAAAAAAGAACGTTAAAAGACGTTTGTTTTGTACAGCTACTTAAAAGTGTTGGCTAGCATGGTATTGAACATTTATATTTGCAACAAAATTTGTTCATTGTGTGAATCACATAAGCATTATTTTCAATATGTATTTTCACAGTAGTATTGTAATTTTTCTAAGTCTATTCTTTATTCCTAAGTCTAAGAATGGGTTGGTGAATACAAGCCCAAAAGATGTGGATTTCATGACATATGTGTATGCCATGAACTATTTGAATTGAAGTAAAACAATATTCCCCTTAACACTCGTATTTTTATGTACAAAATGACAGTTTTTTTAATTAACTATTTCATTGTGGTATTGCCATCTATTAATGTGTGTATACGGCTTTTATCAAGTGATCAATATGATTGAACATGATGTGCGGACTGAGGGCTCAATAAACTGGAATAACTACGACATAATATGATTTATCTAAACAGCATTTAATGCGGGCGTGTGTGTGTGTGTGTGTGTGTGTGTGTGTGTGTGTGTGTATGTGTGTGTGTGTGTGCGTGCGTGCGTGCGTGCGTGCGTGCGTGCGTGCTCGCGTGCGTGCGTGCGTGCGTGCGTGCGTGTGTGTGTGTGCGCGCGCGTGCGTGCGTGCGTGTGTGTATATAGGAGGACTTTCTATGAAGTACACTGTTTTATTATGGTACAACATTTAATTTCATTAAATTACTCAAATGTCTGTTTGTAGATATGCAGTGTGGCTTATATAAAATTATCATTATAGATCGACATGATTTGTTAGACATATGTACGTGCATTTTTGTGGATTTGCCATGTTCAACGATTCGCTTTAAAATTACATCTCTTCCTAAACCAATTGGTAGATTTTATTAAATGTAATAGAAATGATACTTAAGTTACCTTCAAAAGTTGTTCTCATCATTCCAAACCATTTAAAATATAGGTCATAGAGCTAAAAAGATTGTTTTAATTGAACATTAAACATACTCTCCCCTTTGAAACCGCTCGGTGCAGAGGCCTGAGGCCTAAAGTGGTCCTCTACAATTTTGTTTTCAAATAATGGTCCTGCATGTTGCCCTTATGCGAATTTGTTTTTCTTGTATTGGGAAGTGCTCTGTGAAAAAATGGTTTAATAAATGTGCGTAAAGTGTCGTCCCAGCTTAGTCTGTGAAGTCCGCATAGGCTTATCAGGGACGTCACTTTCCGCTTAAACTAGATTCTTGCTAAGAAGAGACCTTCTTGAAACGAAAAATATTATAAAAGCGGAAAGTGTCGTCCCTGATTAGCCTGTGTGGCACAGGCTTATCTGGGAAGACACTTTCTTACATGAATTAAACCCCATTTTCACAGAGCACGGCACATTAATATCCAATGAACTTGAAACATATTTCACCCTGAAATCGGATTACCCAGGGACTTATATGTTTTATGTAAGATTGTATAATAGTCCTCTGCCGAGTTGTTACAATAGATCTATCCCGGAAAAGCACGAGTTTAGAAAAACCCACTAATCACCCCGGTACAAACAACGCTGGTGCATTAAATCAACCAATAATAGCTTACTTTAAATTATAACGGTTGATACGGTGTGTGATTTTGAAAGGATTATAAATGGGTCATGTTTATTTGTACCAGCAGATTAATGTTTTTTTTTCTCCAAAATGTTGCTTTTTCCGGGATACACCTATTCACACGCCGGTATTTACAACTCACCAGAGCGATTAGGTTTGTCATCCGTCTTGTGTATTGGGTGTTGATTCGTTAAAATGAAAGGACAAAGCGATTAGCTTTGTCATCCGTCTTGTGTATTGTGTATTGATTCGTTGAAATGAAAGGAATTGTTCACATGCTAAAATCTTGCTCTTAAATGTTGGAATCAAAATGATGACATCTGTATCACTAAGTTGAGCGCTTAAATATTTACTCAAGAACATCTTTTAAATTTTACTCATAAACAAAACTCTCTTAAAAATATACATAACCTGTCGTGTGAGTTCTACCTTTACATACAGTATGATTATATGAAAAACATTACAAAGTTTTGAAACCATTAATGCAATCTCTTCAAACACTCGTTTCGTCAATAAATAGAAGTATCATGATCTCTTGTATTATCCTTGTTGCGTCTTTGTATTGGTTTTGTTATAGAAGCAAGAAAAAATGTAATGAGGCTATAAATAGATCAGGGGGGAAAAAACTACTGCTGATCAACAGGTATACGTGGTGCAGGATCAACGGGGTTAACATAAGGTTTACACACGGGCTGAAAAGAATGTAAACACTTTATGTTTGCAAATATATTAGGTTATTGAAATACTTTCGCAAAATTCGTTAGTGCAGTTTTTGTCAATATCTTAAGAATGAAGCATGAACCATTGAATACGTCTGAAATCGGTTCAATAAAGTAATTTTGATGTATTTCACGTGCCATAAGAAAATATAAAATACTGTCTTTTATGCACCAATTGAAATTCTTAAGAATGATTTTTAAAGGGACTGCAACCAGATTGACGAAAAACATAAAAGTTCTAAAATACCGTATTTTTTTTACAATTGTTAGTTTATATTGATTAAAATATCACGACTGCTATATTACATTAATTGAAAGAGTTGTTTAGTTTTAATATTTTCAGTATGTTCGGTAATAAAATTGCACTAGGAATGTGTACCAGGTAACTACCAGTTAACTATATATAGCGCAAGTAGATTGATCATCATCGCAACGTGGTAAACCCAGACATTAAAATTGTGAAAGCATAGTGAATTGTTTCTGTTATATATAATGATCAATCTATTTGCGTTGTTTGTAGTGTGTATATCATTATGTCACCTATTTTCGCGATGTACTTTCGATTTCACATCGCGAAATGTTATTATCGAAAGCAGTAATTACTATATTATAAATGCAATCGAGCTAAACTAAATAGTTTAAACTAAACAGAAACTATACTTTAAACAACGACCAACCAATGAAAAACAGATTCCCGCAACCAACTTCTACTGAATTATCGCTAAAACCGATTATAAAAAGCAATCTAATATCAAACGCACATTAGTGTTCTATACCGATGTAAAGTACAGTGTCCGGTTACTAGGGTAACAAGTAGTTAATTAACAATGCAGAGCTAGTAAACAGCGCTGTCTTTATGACTACCAAATTTCTGAGTAAAATGTCTTGATCGCAGATTTATATTTTGCTTATTTTCATCAATTATCTTATTGTATATTTTTATTTTAATGTTGTTTTAAAAACATATGTTTTGTAAAGAAAATGTCCACCATGAAATTAAATTCGTCGTGTTTTACGTATACGATATCCCAACGACATATTCATAAAATGGTGATTGCAAATATATTTTATATAAAATATAAACTAGATCTCATAATACAATTGTGTTATATTTTCTATATTTTCATTAAGTCTAAAAAGGAGCCTGTTGTTTTTTTTTCTAAGATATCTCTTTAACAACCGTAGTATTCTAAACAGTGAAAACACACCTCGACAATTTCTTGTAGACAAACTCTCAATACATGTGAATGGCTTGTGTTTATTTAAAAATGCGATTTAAAAGCGATTACTTAATTTTAAAATAATGAATTGCGTCTAAGGTTATGTAATTGCGAACAACCGAAGTGCCTTCAGCGCTTTGATTGTTCCTCTATATGTTATTTGTTTATAATTCTACATATCCCATGCTATAACAGTCCGTGTATATGTTTTTGTAGCTGCTTAATATCCTGTTTTGACATTTCTGAATATCCTATGAAATATGGAGAAAATTCCCCGTCGGTTCTCAGAATAAATGAGTGGATCTTAGAAGATGCGTTAAGTGCTATGATTAATTTTATATTTTTTACACATCTAGAAGAGGATGAGTAGAGAGTCTCCTTATTATGACATGCTCCGTAACTATAGACTTAACTGTACTTTCCTTTGAATACATGCATATGAACCTGTGCTAAAATTTTAAAGGAACACTATTTGTTAACATTATCGAGTAATTATGTTTGTCAATAAAATTAAAGTATTTTTATACTTCTATATTTAGAACATCTTGTAAATTACATGCAATATTGTTGTAACTTAATGTGAGAGAAGATTGATCGATATTCTAGACATTGCTATATAATTTTAAAACGACAAGAAGATTTCGGAAGGAATCATAGAATGGCATTTGTTAAACGTATTTTGTACTATGAATTGAAGTCTTTTTGGCGTTGTAATGACGCCTTACGAGAGTCTTTGCTTGAATTTCGATTGCCTTAACGAATGTTTATAGTGGTTTCAAACTACTACATGGGTTTATAATTCTTCACTCGGTCCATGGGTAGAGAGTGCAACATCTGACATCGGATGTGGTTGTGGTTCTTGAGCAGCACGTTCTTATTGTACGAGACGCACGGAACTACGGTGACGAACACTTTCCTGCCGGGAACCGGCGGCTCGTCTGGGTTGATCTGCGAATTTATAGATATACTACGCTTTACACATTTTTAGATCATCCGCATCCACATAATGCATGTGCGTTAAGTGCAGTCCGCACAAGCTAATCGGGGACAAAATTGTCCGCTGTTATAATAGTTTTCGTTAATTTGCATATTTGCACTCATCTTAGTATTTCCAGCAAGTATCGTCTTGTTTAAAGGTTGTTGCGCGAACTTGTAGTGACGCATACGACGTGATGACGTGGATCAAACCATACAGTGTATGAATCAGCCACATGTAGCGAGTTTCAAAACTTTATATGCCAACTTATGAGGAATTTAAGGAGTTGTCATAGATTTTGATGATATTATCAGGCCATTGTTAGTCATGGTACGTCAAAATATATCGCACGTCATGACTTAACATTAACACCGTAATAAAGAATAATGTAGTATTGTTAAAAGCATTTACCAAACAATAATTATTAAAGAACTATTGTTTGATTTTTCGCAAAACTAATTTGCCTTGGATTTATGGAACGAAAGTGAGTATTTCAATAATAATACCCAGAGGTCTCTATGGTTCTTCATGACAGGAAGTCGATCCAGCTCCTCATCCGTCCCTCCATACTTGTAGTGAAACTCTCGAATACGGTTATCCAGGGTGTTGGGCGTCACGCTTCGACGGTCAAACTGCAACCAATCATAAACAATAGTGTTAAGCCGCTTGTGACACAGTATGAATAACAAGACTAATTGCATATTATTGTGATTGTATAAAAAGCTGTGTGTTGCCAGTCACGACAACATACGCTTCTACGGTAAACTACATACCGTAGAATCGTATGTTGACCTGACTAAACACTCCAGGATGTATCATATACAGGTATGGAAGGAACGTTTTTTGGTAATTTCTTTTGGCCGTTTAAATAAACCAATTATTGAATAAGTTGCATACTTGTTCTTGAAGTGTTATTTGCAAAGAAATGACTGCAATGAGAAGTGGTTGAATATTAATATCGGTCACAGTTTGCCAATATATAATCGCGCCTAATCACTTTCAGCGCAGTAATATACACATGTACGTGTAAATAGTTCCGGGTGTAGCTCAATCTCATCACTGGCGACATTTATAAATACGTCACGATGGTTAATTCGAACATTATGGTTGCTTTATCTTAAGAAATGTTTTTATTTTTCACTGTACAAGTTTATCCATAAAATATGCATACAACATTTTAATTATGTTTAAATTAAAACAGCTATTAACTATATATCATCCAAAGCTGGAAGGTTTTACGAATGAGCGCATTGGTTAAGCACTGCGATGATTTGGGTTCCTAACCTGTTGTGTTTTATATGTATTGGTACTGGCGGCGCTTTTATACGTGGTTGGCCTCGTTAGAGCGCCTTTATACGTGGTTGGTCTCGTAAAAGCGCTTTTATACGTGGTTGGTCTTGTTGGGTGTAAGGTCGTCCGACTTCTGCAGCCAGTTTTGAAGGTCGCCGGGCGGGTGCTGGTGTACGCTGGATCGAACTTCTCGAAAAACTCATCTTCTTCGTGTATTACGTCACGAATCAGTGTCGTCATATCCGGTTCTGACATACTATCGTCCAGCAACTTACGGTTTCAAATAAGACGAATTTAGAAATGGATCAATCATTCAACAAATATGTTATCAAAACACGGGTGCAAGCTTCTTTTGATATCGAAAAAAAACATTCAAGAGCTACAATCGTCTTAGTATGGTGCATTCACAATAAAATGCCACTACATTGTAAATAACTAGGTTCTTGACCTGCTCAAGATTTTAAATTCCAGTTACAATACTCCAATCACATGGGTTTTTATATATTTAAGGTGAATTAACAGGAAAACACAATATGGCCATCGAAAAAAATGTTGCATTGACGTATTCCCAAGCATTTTATTTATCCTTTTCAACCTGAAATAAAATTATAACTCCTTAAATAGGTAACGATTTATTTTTTCAATCTTTTAACAAAATTAAGAATTTTCATTTACATTTAAAAAACAGAATCTTTAAAGTGAATATATATTACACTTGTAGCACATACCGAGGTGTAATCCCGGTTCCTCGTGCTCAACAGCACGCGCGGGTCTCGCCGATCCATCATCTTGGCGAAGTTACGCACAAGGCGGTTACCATAGCGACGGTATCTAAGAACGTTATATTCCTCGTCCAACACGCGTTCTGCTTGGTTGGAAACGTCGACGTCATTGCAGAATGGCGTCAAGGAAAACTAAACGTTTTCTTGTCACGTTAGCGTACTTGCATTTTGTTGAGATAAAATACAAAATGGTGATAACAATAGGACTAGTATCAGTTGTATTAGTAATACTAGTTGCAGTAGTTGCAGCAAAAGTAGTAGCTCATGTTGAAGTATTCGTCATTTAAAATGATTTGTTTCGCTAGAATCGCCAACAAATATGGAAGGAAGGTCGGCTAAACTCGGAAAATCATTTTCACCATTTTTAATGATATCCAATTTAATGAGAATACTCCGATTTTCGTAGAACAATTCCAAATCCCATGTTTAAATGTTTTCTAAAGTTTAGTTTAGCCAATTTTACTTGAAGTGAATAGCATCGGGTGAAGCAAATGCTCGTAAACTGTACATTACTTTGTGATTTTATAAAAAGTTATCAAAATTAGTTTTCTTGAATAAAATTTATGATTGGCGCAATAATTAGGGTCAGTCGTATTGTATTAACAATCAGCTTTTAAGCCTCACCAAGCGATATCCATATGTGGAGTCTAGGTAACTGGATGTTACACCAGTATTCACACTCAAGTTGAAGCATCTTTCTACGTACCCTCATTATCATTTCCTCGAGTTCTTTCTGACTAGACACGAAGGTTCCCTCCATGCGCAGTTTAACCATCAGCTCGCTCATAGGGTCGCGCAGCTGGTGCAGACTCAGCGGCTTCCGGCCATTCTTCACCGACGCCAGGCAGCCTCGCCCCACGGCGCTTAAAGAAGAGATCGAGTTCTTACTGAGAAACTGATGTAGGTCGACAGCATTGATATTACAGATACACAAGTAGGACATTCAAATAATTAGAAATACATACATCTTCCCGCGTTTGATTGAGCATATTTGCTAAACCTAATGGAACGATGCACTATTCTGGTGGCAGGCAGACTTCCAAGAAGGTTCAATAGTTTAAATTTGTATTTCAAATAACATTTTTGACCAACCATTATATATATTATTTATTTATCAAATGCTAAGCTTCCGGCGCCCAGCTTCAGTACCCCAAACTCCTGCGTCCTCTCCCGGATGCTCTTCCTCAGTGCCGCCCGCTCCTTCATCAGCTCTTTGTACATAAGCGCCCGGGGATCGCCTTGTGGCGCTAGGGCCGCCTTGTCCTGCTTGAAGTACTCGAGCAGCTCCAACATGACCGACTCCCGCTGTCGCTGCCGCTCCACATTCAACGTAACGCTCACTGGGAGGTAAGAAGTTTAAGTCAAAGTACGACAAGCACAAATTTACGACGTCACTCAATTTTCGATGCATTTTTTTAAGAACTAAAAATGGTGCCCCGAAATTATATTTGCGGGCATATACGGAAACATGATATTTTATAACGTTTCGGGTCACGAAAAATATAACTATCGGATATAATACCACGCTAGTGTAGGCCCTTGGCATTTGATAGACATAAACATTCCAATGGATAAGTCCGCAAGAGGTTATTGAAAATTGCATGAACCTGCTTCCGTTTTCTCTTTCGCCTCTTTCTCGGCCAGTGTATACAGCGTCTTGAAGAGCGGCACCTTGCCACTGAGGCTGGAGTCGAGGCGGTGCTGCATCTTCATCAGCACGTATGCCCATATCACGTGCGCCGCGTGCGGGTAGCGCTTGATCACCCTCCTGTAAATTAGACGGGAGAAGGAGGTTAAATATTTGAAAGAATATCTTCAAATATAGTCATTATCATAGTCAATATCAAAATCATCAACATAATAATCAACATAATCACCAACAATATCATAATAGTCATCATCATCATCATCATCATCATCATCATCATCATCATCATCATCATCATCATCATCATCATCATCATCATCATCATCATCACCATCACAATCATCATCATCATCATCATCATCATCATCATCATCATCACCATCATCATCATCATCAGCAGCAGCAGCAGCAGCAGCAGCATGATCCTCATTATCACCACCACCAGCACAAACACCACCACCAACACCAACAGTACCACCGACAACAAAATAACCAAGAAGTAATAATGAGGGTATGTCCACCAAAATCACGTTCTCAATGGCGCTATTGACAATGCCGACTCGTACCGGAAAGACCTCAGGTTCCGCGTGTACACGTCACAATCGTGCAAGCACCGCATACTGGCCATATGTGTGCGCAGATTTAGCATGATTTCCGTTATGCCGAGCACCTCGCGTCTTTGGATGGCGCAGATGCTCACCTCCTGTTTCTTAGTGGCGCCGTTTTCTCGCGCCGTCCGTCTCGAAACCTCTCCTCCATACTCGTACTTCCGTTGATAGAACCGCCGGCGGGAATCTCTGGGGAAAATATATAATTGATCTGAAGAATACAGAGGTTATTTGTTTTGGTAGATCGATTTTCATTAATCATATTTTCAACGTTTACAAACGTTCTAATGTGGACCAAATGCTCGTGTTTTGATGGAATACGAACAATATGCCAACAAGTTAACTAAATGTTAATATTGTATAAATTTATGAACATAACAATCGTATTACTAATCTGCTCCACTGCGGTGAGTGAGTATTTGTTTTGTCAAAAGTTTTCTAGATCGCCAATTTTCATCATGTGCTTTCTACTGAACAATGTCTTACTATTCTTGGAGTTTCTGAAACTACTTTCACAATTATAGGCTTCATGGAAGGTTAATTGCAGCATAAAACACTGTTTATTTTCTTCTTGGTATGTAGAAAACAAGACTTGCGTCGTGGTAGAATACAATTACAGCAAGATTATGATATACTACGTACAACGTGGTATATTGAAATTATGCCGTGATCCATATATTGGAAAACGAAGTGATGTAAAATAGATATAGGAATTCATGACTGATATGTTTTTTACTATTTTACTGCTAAGCAATAGCACAGCATTGATCAATTCCAAATGTTAAGACCACATGACAAGATACAAATACACCACACCCGCACGCAATTAAGTGATGTCTTTACCTTAGCCAATCGCACTCATTGTAGTAAACGTCCCCAAGCGCCTCGAAGGGCCAGTAGGTCGGGTACTGGAGGCGATGGCGGCTCGGCTCCACGATCATCTCCGCACTTCCGCTGGATATTGGAGCAGAAGGTCGTTAACGGTCCGTACGTTTGTATGATAAATGGTCATTTGACATTGTGCGATATGCACTTTGAGATGGACATGTATTGGTAGATACGTGGATAAGCAAAGCAAAATACACACCACATACGTACATAATTATGAAATAACTGAGTGAAATTTTAAAAAGTGTGTGAACGAATGTATTTACTTACTTTACTTTTTTCAAGGAAAGAGAACTGGTGCGAAAACTTTGGAAACAACTAGACGGATCAGTGTACCGTGTGTTTGAACAGTTTCCTCAAGAGGTAATAGAAAAGAGACGAAAGTTAGTGCCTCAAATGAAAGAAGCCAGGCGGTTAGGCGGTTAGGAAAACGCGCCTATCTGGCATATGGCATATGACACTCTTTACATAAATGGAACCGCGGTAAGAGCATAGGGGCACGATGGCGGTGAGGTGTCGGTTTTATCGTGGAACATTCATGGTTTAACTGATTTGAAAAGATCTAGTTCAGAGTTTACAAATATTTAATTTGATCCAAATAATTGTGTCATAATGATTACGTATAATTTCAATTCCATTTTTTAAATGATCTTTTATATAAATAGCAATACCACCGCTACACCGTCGAGCGTTTCTATGTTGAAATTTTCTAAAGAAATTAAAAGATAGATAGCCGTCAAGCGTAATGTTACTAGAGAGCTTTGTCCATGTTTCAAACAAAAAACAGATATCAAATGAACATTTAATGATATGATAAGTAAAATTCCTGCTGGACCTGGATCTCCTCTATTTGTATTGAAGTCAGGAAAACCAGTCACATATAACATTTATTTAAAAAAGCTTCGTGAAATTTTATCAAAATGTGAAGTAGATCCAAATTCTTATTCTACTCACTCTTTTAGAAGGGGCATGGCTTCCTTTGCATTCAGATTAAACGTATCCGCTGATAAAATTCAGCTTTTAGGTGACTGGTCTTCAGACGCTTATAAGAAATATCTGCATATGTCTTTAGAAGATAAAGTTGAAATTGCTGAATTCATATCTGGACATATATAATAACATGTTTTGAATAGTGTATATATGTAAATAATTTTAATTTTTTCCACAGAAATCAGAATAGACTGATTCATTGTGCAGTCATGTAAAGGCAGTAGGTAAGAAACTGCATGTTGTCGTAAGATGTTTATATATGATCAGTTCTATAGGTTGTCTGTCATTGCTGCTTTAGTTTGCACGCTTTATATTATTTCAGTAATTGAATGGACACGCTTATTATGTGCTATTGTTTGATTGTGTTGCTTTTATTGTATTGTTTGTTTGTGTGTGTTTGGCATTATGTTGGCTTTTGCATGAATATTCTATGAATTATTACATGTGACTTATAATTGTCTTAAATGAAATTGTATGTATGATCAAATTATCTATTTGATTTACATTACTTCTTGTTCGAATTGGAAATTCGATAATGATAATATTTGAATTAATTTCGCTGTGTTACAAGGACAATAAAAATTTAACTATTATTGAATTTGTCATTCATTGTAGTTATAACTTTATATAAATTCTCACTGAGAAAAACTTAAGGAAAGAAATTGGCTAATTTTAATCTTGAATTAAAATGTTTAATTTATGACGCAAGTTAATTCTGTTTACAAGTTCTCACTATACCTTTCTAAAAATAATGTTGAGCGATGTTCACTTTCAACTTTTTTATGATTGGTCGAATTGCTAACTCGAGCGCACAGGTTTTCGAAAAATAGTTCATACTTGTTTTTGTAAACGTGGAACACACAGCGTTAAAAAATTTGAATTTCCCAGTCCCACCCTCCCAAATTAAGTAGTTTAATGAAAATCATTTTATATACATGTAATAGGTCATTGTGAGATAAGATAATTGATAATTTGTTAATGCTTATTAACTTGCTTTGTGTCTATGTTTGTATAGTGCTTTGCAATTATAAAATTATTTGTTTATTTACATATTTAATATTTGTTTTCAGCTTGAATTGTTATTAACATATTGTATAATGCTTGTATTATGCTTTGAATGCTTTTGCATGAATATTCTATGAATTATTACATGTGACTTATAATTGTCTTAAATGAAATTGTATGTATGATTAAATTATCTATTTGATTTACATTACTTCTTGTTCGAATTGGAAATTCGATAATGATAATATTTGAATTAATTTCGCTGTGTTACAAGGACAATAAAAATTTAACTATTATTGAATTTGTCATTCATTGTAGTTATAACTTTATATAAATTCTCACTGAGAAAAACTTAAGGAAAGAAATTTTGGAAATATTTTAAATCTAAAAACAAAATAAATGGCAATAAAATTTCAATACATGCATTCAAGGATTATTTTGAAAATTTAAGTAATACTATTAATCATACTAATAATGCCGAAGCTGAAGAATTTTGTTCAAATAATAATTTTAATTAGGAAAATTGTACTTTTCCAGAACTAGATCAGCCGATAACATTAGATGAAGTTAGGAATGCAGTTAAACGCTTAAAACGTAATAAAGCGGCTGGAAGTGACTTTATTTTAAATGAATATTTTCTTGAAAGTTTGGATATTTTATCAAATCATTTATGTGACATGTTCAATAGTATTTTAGTTTCTGGCTTTTTCCCCGATCAGTGGACAGAAGGAGTTATCATACCTCTTCATAAAAAAGGCTCTGTTGATGATGTTAGTAATTATAGAGGGATAACACTTGTTAGTTGTTTTTCTAAGTTGTTTACAACCATTTTAAACAAACGTATCGAATCGTTTTGTGAAGACAATGCTAAAATTTCTGATGCCCAATTTGGATTCAGAAAAGGATGTTCAACTGTTGATGCTATTTATATCTTGTTGTCTGTTGTGCAGCATTATTTAAATGAAAACAAACGTTTGTATGTTATTTATGTTGATTTGCTCAAATGTTTTGATAGTATATATCGCAATGCATTATGGTTAAAAATGTATAAATCTGGTGTACAAGGTAAACTTTTGAGAATAATTAAGAATATGTATGAAAATGTTAAATCTTGTGTCAAGTCGTGTACATCATATTCTGAATACTTTAGTTATGCTGTCGGTCTAAGACAAGGGGAGGTAATGTCCCCGATTCTTTTTTCACTGTTTGTAGAAGATTTGGAACTATTTTTGCAAGATAGCACATTGTCTGGCCTAAATATAGACGACATAACCTTAATTTTATTATTATTTGCGGATGACATGGCTATTCTAGGTAAATCACCAGAAGAAGTACAGAACCACTTAGATAACCTATATGTCCCACAGCCACTTTTTTCTTGTGTGCATTTTTGGTGCGGGATGCGGCGCTATATGATATGCCCGGAAAATGTTCTGACGGTTTAATAAGGGGGGTGGGGTTTTAAAAAAGACCCCCCCGCTAATTTTGCCGGGCTAATTTTGTTTTCAATATACAATGTCAAACACTAATTGTACTACGAGAGTTGTATCGCATAAGTCATTACAAAAAAATGGTATAAATAGGAGATGAATACGTTAGTAAGTCTAAGAACGTTTGTTTGCAAACATGTCTGTGTACAGTCGTTTTGCGAGGCTTAGAAAATCTGAACCACGAGCCTTCAGTCGCTATCAAAATATGGACCAGAGACTTCAAACCTTTGAAGACAGGCCATCCAAACGCAGCGTGTCAAAGGAAGACCTGGCTAGCCAAGGGTTCATCTACGACCCTTGTGTCATCTCCGACACGAGAGAGAATTTCTCCGACACTATTTTTAATTGCGTTAGATGCGTGTTTTGCAATGCGCACATTTCCATTTGGAACATGGACAAAGTAGATGTGAGAGTTAGGCATCGACGGCTGTGCCCCGCTTGTCCTTTTGTGTTCGATTGGAACATGAACAAAGAAGAAATAGTGAGACTCAGTCATCGACGGTTTGGTCGTGCTTGTCCTTTTGAATTTGAATTTCTTGACTATGAGTTATGCGATAGGTACTTGGAAATCGAGTTTGAAAAGCAATATGAAAGAGATAATTATGGAATTGTGGAAACAGAAAGCGATCAAGATGTTCATTCTAGCGATGATAACCAAAAATATTCAAATAAATCGGTAGAAAGTCTTCAAACAAAAGATGACCAAAAGTATGACGAATACGATAATTATAGTGATTTGGATGAGCTGCTAATGGCGAAAATTGACAAGACTTGTACTCGTACCCGCTACAAATCTTATCAAAAACAAACTGAAAAGCAGCGTAAAAAGGCTGAAAACAGGCTGAAAAAGAAACGAAGAACAAAAATACGCAATGCAAAACGAGATCAAAAGCAAACATATTACCAGGACAGAATCGACGATGATAATTACATACCTCAAAAAGGTTCCAATGATCAAGATGTAAAGAAACATGATAGAAAAATGTGTTGGGTTTGCAGAACTAATGATGCTGGCGATATACTGGAAGAACAGGTTTTCGAATCTTACGAACAGTTTTATCAAAAGCAAAAATATTACCGGGGCGAAATCGACGATGATAATCACATATTTCAAAAGGGTTCCAATGATCAAGATGCAGAGATACATGATAGAAAAATGTGTTGGGTTTGCAGAAGCCGTGATATCGATGATATGATAGATCAGTTTTTGCAATCTTACGAACGTTTTTTGGAGGAAAAATATAAAGAAGAATTCGACAATTGTTTTGCGGACGAAATCGGTGGCGTCGATGATGAAGAACAAAATAAAATTGAACATCTACCTTATGTTCAATCGCCATATGACTATTTGATTGACAAAAAGCTGGATGAAGAGGCCCACCATATTTATTTTTCTGATTACGAGGCATTCGCGCAATACATCGAAACGCGGGACGAAGAGGCCGACCATATTTATTTTTCTGACGATGATGCATCCGATGCGGCATTCGAGTGATACATGATATTAACACATAGATGTGTGACTCAATAATTAACATTTTATGCATGTTTGTTTTGTTGTGTTCGATTGTATATGTTAATAAAAAACCTTGAAACAATTGTGCGTGTTGTTTGTTATTTGAGTATGTTCTGAACAAATCACGAAAACACAAGCTATGATACAATACGTTTTATTGAATATTCTTCATGGACATTTTATTGGAATATCTTGTCATCGCATTCGCGCTAAACATTTCAAAAACGTGCTCTGTTTCAAGAATATCTTTGGCAATATCTTTTGACTTTTCAGCACCTCGAAAATCAATTGCACCACATATCCAGTTTTCGGCATGAATGAAACCATACAATAAATCGAATCTACACAGGTTCGCTTTCGTAGCAAGAACGTTCAAGGTTTCTTTTGTCACATCTTTGATCAGAAACGACCAAACTAAAAAGGTTTTCCTTGAAGTACAAGAGTCCATCAGCGCATGTTGAATCTTGATTTTGCTTATGTTTGTTTTGCTGCAAACGAATTCAACAATTTCATCAAATAGACACATTATCAACTTCGTTGGTTGTAGAGAAGCTTTGAGTCTTGCGTACGTTTCGAATCGATGTGCAAAATGTTCTCTTGTATTTATTTCTACATGCTGGAAATCTGTCCACAGACACATAGGAATGCTATTTGTGGTGTAATCCATGTGAATGACTGGAAGACAAATAACTTCAATTTGTTTGTAGAAAATACTTATATAGGAACTTTCCAAAATGACAATGCATCAAAAACTCGTAATGTATATGTTTGTGCATATAGTTGCCCTGTTTTGTCCCATAGTTTTACAAACAAATGCGTTAGGACGTCCTAAACCAAATTTTTATGAACCGTCTTGTTTCAAGCATGTACAGAATACACCGATTGACGTTACGAATGGTTTATTTTATGTGTTGATAAACGTAACCTATGAGTATTTGTCATTATACGACGATGTCAAAGAAAATTTACAATTTTTCAACAAATGGATGCAAAACCCAGAGTTTAGTTTAGAAGGTCATGAGCAACAATGCAAATCCATAGGTCTATCTAGATGTCCGAACAAGAAAAAAGCGTTTTCGAAACCGGTATACAGTGTAGTTGATGGTTTTGTAGCGGGATCAATGTTTATCACTTACGACTTACCCAGTCTTTTAGTTAGATTGCAAATTGAGCCGAAAACGTACTCTATCAGTGAGTTTGTGGAATCTGTGTTTACTGAGATTTACACACACGCTTGGATACCTTTGTTTCCATACAATTTTTCATTGACCTATGATGGAAGTGAAATTTGTGCAAATGGGATGCACGGTCATGCCTTCATCAGATTCAATACTGAACTGTGTACAACGTTCGGAACATGGTGCGATGTGAATTTAGAAGGTGCTAGTCCCGAGAAACAGGATCATGCGTTAACACGAATCAAAAATGCGTTATTGAAGAGAAAAATGAATGATTTGTCAGTCGCCAAGTATATCAAAGAATATGATCTAGGTTTGGAAATAATCCCTTCTAAGTCCAAAGAATTGCGAGACACAATTACACAAATAGAGCAAGAAATGAGTGAGATCCGCTTAAAAATCGATGATAAGTTCGACTTTGACTATGATCAATCTGACGAGGATTACTCTGACGAGGATAACTTTGATGAGGATTACTCTGACGATAATTTGGATGAAAAGCAAAGCGCTGAAAATGTTCCAATTATCGATTTTTCTGACTTTTTTTTCAAAAACACTAAAGTTCTGTCAGTAACAAACAAACCTATCGTTGACCCTATCGTAAGCCAAAAAATTCACGATATTCAAAATGCCAATACTTTCGTTAGCCAAACATTTTACGATATTCAAACTTCTACCAACAAGCCAAAAAACAAAATAAGTCCGCCAGTTAAAAAAAATACTGTTGTTAACCAAACTTCTCACAAAATTCAAAATGCTCTTAACAAGCCAAAACTCAACGTTAGTCTGCCAGTTAAAAACGATAACATCGTTAACCAACAATTTCAAAATATGCAAGATGCTATCAACAAGCATAAAATGGGAATTAAGCACAACAAGCAGACCGTTGCAGAAGTATCTACGTATGGATTGCAAAATTGTTACTGCATAGCATGTAATCGTTCTACTACAATTGGCAAAGTACATAACAATCGTTGCTATTTCATCGACTTGGATTCATCATTCAAGATTTCCTCTAATACGCATTTTTCTCCGTTTCGTGAATACACACTCTTGATTATCAACGAACGTAATCATGCTTTACGTGCGATGCTAAGTCAAATAGTGAAACAAGTGAGTAACGAAGTTATTCTCGCGAAAAAGGCTTCATCATATCGACTTACTGTCTTCAGCACCAAAGATGGCACAACTGTTGATAAGATTTGTATGTCGTTATTCAGAAATACGTATCAAATTGAGAATTGTACCGAGAGCACGAATGCTGTGCTTATAGCGAGAAATGGTCATTTCATTCGCGTACCACAAATACAATTGGCTAATTTCACGTACTGCGATATTGGTGCTGTGAAAGCGGAAAATGGCAAATGTTTTCGGATTGATGCAAATTGTTCGCACTCAAGTATTGCGAGTGTTTACGATTTGGATGATAAGTTAGTTTCATATTTGGTTAGCATTACTCAGAACACTGCACACAATATGAGTGAGGCAAAGTTTCAAATAAAAAATATAGATGACAGTTCTGTCACAAGCGAACACTTCATTGTGTACAACAAAAGGACGAACAGTGGACAAGAATGCACGTATGTCGATATGCGATCAAAGACCATTTCAATCGAAAAATGCAAACACAGTCCCACGATTTGCGAGGTTTTGTTGGGTAAAAGTACATTGAATGACGAACCGGGACTAAGAAAATTAACGTTTTGGGAAACTGTCGCTGTTTGTGTTGGTGGATTCATTGTGCTTGTGATAGCTGCTATTTGCTTCATAATTGTACTACACAGCATAGCTCGGCATAACGATACTGTTGTAAACAGTTAACATATATCAAAGCGTTTGTATCCGCTATTGTCATAACTCACAATGACTTCGTATGACAACATGTATACCATTGAACGCGAGAGCATTGGTAACACTCAAGAATTTTCCATCCACGTTTTTAAATGCATCAGCGTTTTGATCAATGAACAAGAACTGCTCGAAAGCATTTTTGAAACCATACTAGACGATATTGGAGACGAAAACGTGTTCATATTCGACTTGACAATCGAGTTTTGTTTCACAAAAGTTAGTAAAACTCTACATATCAGTCAGCTAAATTCGCAAAACTGTTCGTGTTTTGACATTACTTGTGCTATGCAGGAACAAGGAATCAATTTCACGGTACCAGCTGATCTTCATGTTTTTGTAACAAAAAACGCATAAACACATTTTCAGTCATAATTTCACTATTTTGAGTTGTTGATTGACTACAAAGTTAAACCATGTAACGGTGAGCGCTGCACTCTATGTTCTCAAATAAAGAGTGGAAATAGTTTTCAGTTCAATTGTGGTTTTGTATACATTGTTGAAGATGGAGAGAACTTGACTTGTAAATCAAAAGATGTTATATATGTTCTGAAGTGCAACACCTGCGGCGGTGAGTATATCGGCGAGACCGTTAATTTGAGAAAACGCATTCACACACACAACTCTCATATTCGAACAGAACAGCATTATTGTCGAGCTACTGATCATTTGATAGAATGTGGGAAACACTTGTGCGATGTAAAAGAACGTTACACTGTATTCGTTTTGGAGACAGAGCGAGACAAGCATGTGCGTAAAGCAAAAGAGGCGTACTACATTCGTTTATTCCAGCCAATGATGAACAAGTAAGGCGTGCATTATTTTTCAAGCGTATATATATAGCTGCAGTTAACAAAATAAGCACACTCGCAATCACTTTCTACGATGGCACAAGCAATGTTGACCTCGAGTTATGTTATGAAAACGAACAACCGAGAACGAATACAGCAGTTTGCGAACACTGTACTGAATCACGGCGTGAAAAGGAATTTGGTGTCTGAAGTCGAGTCAGGTGTCTTCTTGTCGCCTAACGATTATTTGAAGATAGAAGAACTTTCAGAGAAACTAAAACAGATTGATGCCAAACTAGCGCAGTTCAAAAGCCTCAAAGTAAGAACGCAGAATCTGATAAAGGGCATCAAGAAAACAAAAAACCTGCAGAACGATGTTGTGAAGACTGTGAGCTCTAACGTTTTCGATCGAATTCCAATTGATGTGATTAACAAAATACTCGGTTCTGGGGAAGACGAAAACATGTTTGCGCTAATAGAGCGAATAAAATCTTCCAATGTTGAGGAAAAACGCAAATATGCCGATATCGACATCTCCGATACAGAAATCTCAGATACGCTAAACGATGATGAAAAGGAAATTATGAACGGTCTGGCTGTTAAAAGAATGCGCAAATCTGGTGAAACGAAAGCTGCAAAGAAACCGAAAAAGGAAAAGACTATACTCAGTGATCTAGAATTGAGCGATGATGACGAATGACTACGTTGTTGCAATATTGTATGATTATGTTGACTTGTGTGTGTTACATTTTTTGTATATGTTGTAAATAAATTGTATCAATGAACTGTAAACATTTGTTGCCTTATCAATGGATATCGACGAGGTTTTGATTGTTGACGAAGACGAACAGTTAGCACAAAACACCTACTTGCTTTCACCCATGTACTCTAGACATCACCACGAATGCTCGCTATGCATTTTTCAATACATAACAGAATATGAAGAACCAATACGAATATTCGAAAGCAAGCTAGTAGAAATGAACTCAAAACTCGGGTGTGGAATTCAAACGTGTGTCACAATGGTTCTCAATGAGTTCAAAGACGATGAACGCATGTCGTTGTTCAAAAAATTGACAACTAGCGAAATTACAAGCCATTTTGATTCAGTATTTGGCGATCCTATTTGTGGATACAACCGACTTAAAGCTTACAATTTTTTCTCATTGTTTGACGAAAGTACAGTTAACAATTCCACATACATCAAGTTTATTTACGATACATACAAACATTCGAGAAACACGTCACTATGTCCTTATTCGCTTCTAGGCGTTTATGTTTTTCTTGTCATGATCAACACTATAGGAGGTGATGCCCAGCTTAAGAAAAAACACGACTTTTTGTGGATGTTTAACTGTCTATGCAATCACAAATTACGGTTTGGAAAATTGAGATAAAAATCTATTTAAGGATAGTTTTTTCTATAGAAACGCTAAACCCGCACACAACCAACAACCATGTCAACCATAAACATTAAAGATATTAATCGTGTCACTGACACCGAAGCCACTAATCGCTTGTTCACTAAACTGAAGTACGATATTGGTATTGAAATCTCTTCAAAGCTCATTCAGTCGCTTAAACAAAGCAAAGACAGGGTTGTATTTTATGTGGGCAAAGAACAAAGATCATACCCAGCAGCAATTGTGAAAATGTTCACTAACGTTAAGACAAATCATGTCAAGATTCAGCCGAAGTACAGTGTTCAAGAATTGATGAACGTGTTTGAAATTCTCATGAACCTGTCTGAGTACCAATGTAACGGTCTCACGCTAGATTACTCGGATTGGCAGTCAATCTCTAGTCTGGTAAACATGATCGAACTCGCTGAGCACCTAGGCATGACAGAAGTGGTGATGTTTCTTAAACGCATTCCACAACTTCTTACATTTCACAACAAAACCGCGTATGATAACGAATTGTTAAGACGAGAAAACGAGTCTAAGGAAAACCAAAAACCAATGTCTGTCAACGAACCTAGCGAAAACGATGAAAAGCGGTCGAGAACTAGAAAGAGAAGCTTTACAAAAGTGTTCAGTCGTAGTTTGAGCCGAAAGCGCAGAGAAGAAAATGTTATGAACTAAATGTCGTATTTTGTTTGTTGTATGTTGAAAATAAAGAGCAAAAACAGTAAACACGCGTGTTTGTTTTCTTCACGCAGCAAGATAAAACCCAAAACGTCAATATACTTGCATCTTCTCTACCAAACTAACAACCAAAACATAAAATGCATTTCAACATTTTATTTGACGATACTATTCAAACAAATACACACACAAGCATGCACTAAAAGTCATAACACTAATCAGTCCAATGAATCCGCTTCCAATCAAATATTTCAGATCTACAAACAGCGCATTTGTTCCCATATATATGCATGTGCCAGCAACAGTGTACGCAGAAAAGGTGCATGCATGGTGTTACGGCAAAGGTTTTCTCTTCATTGCAGCAAATTATACAAGTACGCGAGTCTTTCACTGCTTGTTCTTTTTCCAGGTGAAGTTGAGCCATACGTTTTTTGCAGTCTTTGCAATCACAGCAACTAATTGCTTGAAAGCGTTCACGAAGTTCTTTCATAACCTGTATGCATTCTTTTCGTATTTTTCTAACAGAAAACCACCATCGTAAGTCTTGAATACAGATCATCGCAAGCATTGTAACACCGATCATGGCTTCTTGTTGTTGTCAAGTTTAGTCTTTTTGCGATCCCAAAAATCGGGGTTTCGTTCTTCGATGATGAATCGAATAAGCAAAATGCCAAGAAATAGAGTCGCGAACATCAACAAATGAAATGAAGCTTACTTTTTATGCTGCGCTTTTATATGCAAATTTTGTAACGATCTATTTCACAAACCGTTTCACTTTGTCTGTAAACGTTGCCACATTGGTCACATTTTAGAACATGGAGAACGTTCAATGCATATGCTTCAATGCTCGTTCGAAAACACCAGAGCAGAAACGTATACAGAAAAGAAAATGGAAAATCAAATCTCAATCTGCTGCGAATAAGTTGTGGGACATCATATCAAAGCATATGAGCATAATATCCACAGAGGAGCCTAGGGTGAAATTGTTTCGCATGTCAAAATCTGAAACATTTGAACCATATGCATTTTTTTCTCCTGACTATGAACCTCAACCCGAGTTCGATTATCAGATCAAAATCACATGCTTTGGACTAACAGTTCATTTGAATGTGTATGTAAGATTGGGTGAAGATGACGACGAGGACGACTTGATGCTTGTTATGGACAGACCAGACGATACAAAACTATATTTCAACATTTTTGACCGCGATGGCGTGGTTGAGAAGAAACACAGTTTTCTAAAAACCAATGGTTCTGATATGTGCAAAGAAATCATCGATATGATTGGTCTCAAAGACATTATCGATGAGTATGAATTATTCGAAAATTTGATTTTAAACATATCGTTATCTATAAAAAGTGAAGTTGAATGTGAATGCGATACTGAATAAAACAACTTAACACAAATTTGTCTGTTTTCTACTTTTTATTCAACAAACTCGCTTACAATACTGTACAAACGATGTCCATTTACCAGGTTGATTTGCAACCCAGTCAGTAAGTCTATATTTACGGAACACGTTCTGTAGTTTATTCAGGTGGTAGAAGCCTTCAGCGTTGTAATTCGATATTTCACGTACGACGGCCGCAAACAAAACAAATGCAGTCACAAACACATCCCAGCTCAAACCATTGTTCAGCTTTTGTTCAAGCAATTCGGCGAAATAGTCTTCATCAAAACAAGCTATGGTCAGTTCATCTTTTGTAAGAACATGCATCGTAACAGTGCTATTTACAACCAAAATCACACATTCGACGATGTCACAAAGAGTGTCATTTGAGTCCTCAAACTGCTTGCATTCCAAGTAATTTGCTACCATCGCAGCCACAAACTCACAGCTGAACATTTTTTTACGTTATGACAACTACTGACTTTGCGTGAATGGTTTTATACTCGAGTTAGGCGCTTGTTATTTGAACTGTTGTAGTAGTTTGTAAACGTCTAGATTGAAATCCTTGCAACACATACGCAATAACTATAACTATAACCAAAGAGACAACCACAAATGTTAGTGCAATAAATAAGACCCAAAAGCTGTTTATTTTGGAATCATCGTCACTCGGTGAATCCAGTCCCATACCAGGAATTCTAATCTGACACAGAGTTCGTTTTGTTGTACAATCTTCATACGAAATAGATTTTTCATTCACGTCGATATACAAGCACGTATTGTTCACATCATATGACACTCGCGAATAGACTATCGCGTAATCGTTTAATTCGAGCGTTTCGTTCAGACTGTCAATTTTGAACATCAACTTTTGAGATATTGCATTCACCTTCGGGTCGTGCGTTCTGTTAATCAGATAGTCAAAAGCGTTTTGAAACTCTTCTTCTGTTTGCAGCACTGCTGGTAAGCACTGGCCATCTTCATTCACCACGAAACAAGTTTTAGGTGATGTGATCGACGCTGCTGCGTTTTCGTCAAATGAACATGTCTTGTACGCACGTGGATTGAAAGGTGACACAGTCACAAACTCTCCTCGATCCGCTTTTAACAGCGCTACGTTAGCCGTTTCGCATGAAATGCCCAAATATTTTCGTTTGAACAAATGAACGCATTGAGCAGGCCTATCTTTGTTGTTGAACAGCGCTATCTTGATAGAACCTTGAATGTTGTTCAAAATAAATTCGTTGCTTACTTGAGTGAAAACCGTTTTTAGATGAATGTTTTTATGTCCAAAAATGACCACATCGTATGCATTATAGTCGGTGCTGTTTACAGTTTTACGTACATTGACGTTCGTTGAAAACTGGTTTCCAACTTTGAACTGTTGCTCAATACTGATAAAGTAGCAAGATCCATCATATATTTTACCAATACTTTTAGTCGGATCACACACATTGCAATAACAGTTTTGTAAACCGTAAGAAGAAACGCTTTGAACTGTTGTGTCTGCGCGGACAACAATGAAAAAACACAAAATGATAAACGACCGCATGGTTGGCTTAGAACATCAAGAATGACAAGATCCGTTTGTTTAAGTGTGTTTTATATTTATTTTAGTTCTTATGATCTTTTTATTACGTACGACATAAATCCTATTATTCCAAAAACGATTGCAAACACGACTAGAATGCAAAACACAACGTCGACAGATCCTTTTTCGCCATGTTCGTTAGCCTTTGTGGTTGTTGAGCCATTGGTGGTGATATTACCACTCGTTATGTTATCGATTTCACTGTAGTTCTGTTGTGTGCTAGTTTTGTTTGCAACTCTCGATGTGGTTGTTGAAGAAACACTTTGAACTGTTGTGTCTGCGCGGACAACAATGAAAAAACACAAAATGATAAACGACCGCATGGTTGGCTTAGAACATCAAGAATGACAAGATCCGTTTGTATAAGTGTGTTTTATATTTATTTTAGTTCCTGTGTTTTTTTTATAACGTTATACACAAATCCTATAAGTCCAAGAACGATTGCAAACACGGCTAGAATGCAAAACACAACTTCGATTATAACAAGGACAGATCCTGTTTCGCTATTTTCGTTAGCCTTTGTGGTTGTTGAGCCATTATTTGTGATATTACCACTCGTTATGTTATGGATTTTACTGTAGTTTTGTTGTGTGCTAGTTTCGTTTGCAACTATCGATGTGCCAAGATCGCTATTTTCTTCAACCTTTGTGGTTGTTGAACCATCGCTAAGGGCATTGACAACTGATGTGTTATGTTTTTTACTTAATGTTTTAGTGGTATTTTCGTGTGCAACTCTCAGTGTTGCTTGCGTGCTTTTTTTGTTAACCTTTGTGGTTGTCGAACCATTGTTGGGGATATAAGCAAGCGTTGTGTTTTCCATTTCGCTGTTTGTGTGTGTGTCAATTTCGTTTGAAACTGTCGATGTAACAAAATCATTATCGCTACTGCGTTTTTCGATGTCTGCAACATGATTAGATGTATTGTCTGGTACCAAGAATCGCCATAGAGAATCAGTAGCTAGCATCCTACCTATATTCGGGGTCAAAATCAAAAAGAGTTTGCCTTTGATTTGGAAACAAAACCTGTCCCTGTGATTATCAATTGTCAAATAATTGTCTTTCACGCCCAAATTTTGATTTATGACTTTTCGTATGGCCTCGAGAATATCATATTGCGTTGTGTACATTCTCTCAGGAATATATACAATTTTGCGTAATTTGTCTAGCGCATCATCATAGGAAACGATCGAGAATGCACCATTGTATATACCCAGATCGCGCTCTGGCGATTTCTTGAAGCAGTTATCGTTACAGCTACATAGAGACACAAACAAGACAAATAGTATGAAGCGCAACATAGCTGGTTTTTATTTCATTCATCTAACAAAACACATGTTCTAGCTATATAACAAAAAATTGCACACAACAGACTACAAAACAAAATCTGCAGGAATGTACAAAACGAGGCCGTTTGTCAGCAATTCCTTCGACACACAAAATGCGACAAAGTTCGGTGGGATGTGAATGTTGGGAATGCATGTTCTAACCGCTTGAGAGAGCATATCTTCGTGTTCTTCGTTTTGACACTGATTGATGAAGTAAACTTTACATGGGTCTTCTTCAGGTAACATTTCGCTAACGGGCATTGGGGCTTCTTGTACCTCTTGTTCTGGGATAAACGTTTCCGCAATTTCTTCTTTCACGATTAACAAATCGACCGGCATACTGATTATCTCATTTTGCTCAGAACATGCCTTCACATCAGAACAAGGCATTTCATTTGTTTTGCAAATTTTGCAAAGCATCTTTTTGGGGAGACTCGACTGATCCTTTGGATCTTCAACAAATTTGCGTTTGCGATTAGGAATAGCATTGACTAGTCTACCTTTTCCCCCATCGATCAGCTCCGTTTCAATGTGAAGACTGTTGATGTGCTTGCGGTACAAAGGATGCATCACAAACAAAACCTCTAACGCCTGACACAAATTTGTATTTGGATATCCATATTTTGGTTGCAGTGAGTATACGTTAGCATTCATCTCTCTCATTTCGATGCCAGTTTGCAACGCTTCGTATATTTCACCACAGCTTCTCACAATTTTCAGACCTATTGTGAGCTCTTTCTGTGTACTGACAAGCTGAAAGTTTTTACTCGGTAGCACTCCTTTTTTCACCAATATTTCCACGATATCATTTTCCGAACAATCGAGTAATGTCATGACTGCTCGAAAGTAGGTGTTCAGCTTCAATCGTATCTGTGTCCTTTCCAAAGATAGGCAAGTGGATTTCACCGAATAGACTTTGCTAAACTCCTCGATTCCGTGCAACTCCAACACTGGTATTATGCATATCGGCAGTCTGTAGTTTAACGTGGGATTCGACTGCATGTATCTACCCTTCTTTATGCGCTCGGTTAGAGTTGCGAAATGTTCTGGTACTAATGTTTTCAATATTTTGAAGTAGCACATATCAATCTTTTCATCGGCAACAGAAAACATCAAGTCAACATATCGTTCAAACGCAGCTAGTGTCGGTTCATCGAGAAACACATGGTCCAGCGTTGGCTTGTAGTTCAAGTAGTCATACGGACTGTTAGTTATCGACGTAAAACGCAGTCCCTCGACATCTGTGAAAGGACATGTAACGCTGAACATGTACTTCTTTTGGTGACCATTCGCATTGAAATTTCTTTTCTCACGAATGAATTTTTCGCACAATGTTTGGACCGACATGTTGTCGCTTCTGTTGTCAGATTGTAAATGAGACACATTCAGTTTTTGTTGCAGTATTTATACAAGTCGTCGTATTACAAATTCCATGATAAAAACCTAAATTGTTGAATTTGAATAACAGAAATGGCTCGTTGCATCGAAAGGAAAGGCGAAAGCAAATTGAATACACTCATCAAAGCAAACCAACCCGAGTTGCTAGCTACACACATTAATCAAAACTTTGGTTTCGATTCATCGTGTTACATTGTTATCAAAGAAAAACATGTTTTGCCTGTTGATTTCACACAAACAGACCTAGAACAAGTTGTCATTCATATATCTAAACCTGATTACATACAGTTTGTGAAGCTCAGGTTTAGTGGTTCTCAAAGCAATTGGTCTGATTTTCTGCTTTGCGAACAAACCGATTACGAAGATAACTACGGCAATGAGGTTCATCAGTGTCACCTTTATTTTTCAAGAACATGTACCAAAGATATGGCAGCTACGAGCTATTACTTGACACAAGCCTTAAGTATGATTGGAGTACTAACATTTTCAAAGAATACGCATGACAAACTGGCTTCGTGTCTAATCAAACGTTATGGTCAAACACTCGTACCCAAATGCACTACTGATTTTTGGAACAAACAACTTGACTCATTTCGCATGAGAAGCATTCTTGAGGTCTCGCAGCAAGATGACTCAGCGACACTTCGTGAGGAAATTGAGCGTTTGATGCAATCAAAGTACAACTTCGTTTCTTGTGAATACAATACGGCCAACAAAAACCTAAATATTCTGTATACTGAAACAAGTAACAACAGCTTTGGGTTAGTGGTTGTCAAAGAGTCGCTGCAAATAAAAGGCGCTACATGACTGGTAGATCAAATCATTCTTGATCTAACCTTCAAAGCGATAACATGTTTGTGCCAGCAACTACATTCCGGGTTCCAAAAACTGAGGACTGGGATATGGAGATTAGACTGTCTGAGATAAAAAGTATGTTGTTAAGAATTTCATATGTTAGTGTTGGAGGTTTGATTGTAAACGTTGAATGCTGTAACTAACTTTTGCTTGTTCTGTTTCAGAAACCGTCACTCCAAAAACTGAGGACTGGGATGCCGAAATTGCGGTGGCGAAACGTCCTCCATTCTTTCTCAGCGTGGGCAAAATAACACAGCGACGTATAAACCGAATGCACCGATGCTGGACCTGTCACTGCGTGCCTGTCAATTGTCGATGTGCAAAATATTGAATAAACTTGTTGAAACGTTAACATGTGTTTGTTTGTTTGGTAGAAAAATGTTATATAGCAGTAATTTGACTTAGTACACTTCACACAAAACAATGCTAGCCGTCGAACTCAAAGATTTAGGTTTTTTTCGACACATGTTACGTTTAAACCTCGAACAGTGGAATAAAGCAGTCGAAATGTATATCACGGATCTCTATCCAGATGCTAAGTTTACATTTTCGCAGCGAGATCAATGTTGGAAAGTGACGAATACAGAAATTGTTTACTATGTTGATATTGAGGTTATTCTGATCAATCCGAAATATGATTTGTGCTGGACACACCAAGATCCCACAAAACGACTTCAAACCATTAATGGGATTTTGTTGAGCTCAAAAGCCAAGAGAACAAAACTCGTAACGTTTGACCAAGAGTATTTTTGAGACAAAAAATGTATAAAGATGTTGAAATAATCAATTGCATGTGAAATAAAACGCATATCATAGCATGGATGATACCGACGCTGTGTGCATGTATCGAACAAGTATTTACATGGACAACTATATCGATAGACTGAAAACTTTTGAGCATTGGTCGCCCCAAATACAACCAAACAAATACCAGCTTGCTTCTTGCGGGTTGTACTACTTGGGACAACACGACCGTTGCAAATGTTTTCGTTGTGGCATTGTGTTGTATCATTGGAAATCTACAGACGATGCGTTCTTGGAACACCATAAACATTCACCGAATTGCCAGTTTTTGCGAATGGTGGGTCCAGGAACAAGACTATTGATAGACACATGAGTAGGTTTTGTATGATCGTGTTGTAAATAAATATCATGAACCGTTCAATTCGTTTTGTTCTTATTCTTGTAGTAACATATACTTATTCATGCAACTACCAAACGCAAAGTTGAAAAACAAGTACTATTGTGTGCACGAATGTTTGATTTCGCTATTGCGTTAGTTATTGATATAACCCAGTGTCGTATGTTTTCTCAAACTATATTATCCAACTCTAATCAAAGCAAATACAAACAACTATGTATATGTAGTTTCAAACGATTTTATTCTGCAACAATCAATATTTCAAACATTCAATCTTTCGCAACAACAACGTACAACAGTTTACATAGTCCACTAGATCAGCCCACATAGTCCACTCGATCAGTCCATCACAGATGCAAAAGCCTCACTCCTCTGTTTTGGCCGTAACCCTGAATTTCGCCACACCATTCGCAGCGATCGTCGATCCGCGTACATGACACACAGCTGAGGGCCTCGCATCTACGGCAAAAGTTCACCATCGAAAAAAAGTTTTTGCACCTATGACACACAATCACTAACGTAGTGTCATACACAGTTGGCAGCATTTCGCCCATGCTCTTAATCCATCTGTTACAAGCTGCTTTGTTGTTTCCAGCTGACGACTCATTCTCACGATGCTTATTCTGCCTCTCTAACCATGCCTGGAAACCTCCACTTTTCTCCACACCTGACATCCATTGCTCGCAAGCTTTTCTGTCACTCATTATGCGTGTTGTTCGTTCAGTTTCAAAAATCGAAATGATTCAAACACGATCAATCCGCCCTTTTATAGTATGCCGTTATTCAACTCAACAGCATAAAACTCGAAATGCATGTCCCTTCCCCAAAACATGAAATTTCACAAAGTCGACAATCGCCCCAATTATATGTAAACAAAGTGTTTTATGTTTTCATCGACGAGTATTTTTATCAACAAGCCGAATTTTGCGGAATATGCGGTGTCATTTATTCTAGAAAAGATAGTTTTACTTCATGCTTGACAAAAAGTTTGTAGTTTACTTTGCTTTTTGGAAAAATACAACGTTCAAAGATATGAGTTTCATCCGAACCTTCCGAAAAATGGGTGTTGTTCTATGTACAGTATCGATACATGTATGTGAGGCATTTTAAGGCTTTCTTTCTTGGATTGAGAGTTCAAGAAACGATGAATTCTGTCAAAACATGGATGATATGACAAGCAAGTACCACGAAAATGGTTTTGTTTTTTTGTGATAGACAAAACCGTGTATTGTTGAAATTTCAACACATCTCAAATGTAAACAAAGAAAAATGAAGTACATGATAAATCATATTGTGTAGATTTTGGTACCAAAAGTTATATGCTCTTTACAAAATGTGTTTTGCAATTCAGATTATTGTGAAAACTTCTGATTTATACAAAGTCAGTCAGTTTAACACTTGATATGTGTTGTTTTGTTTTTTAGCGGCATTAGACTTTTTTGACTGTAGGTTATTTGTAAACATCAAACTCTGCCATACAAAGTTGATTTCTACAATGAATGAACACTCAGTATATACTTTTTACCGAGTGCTGCTAACACCGTGACTGAATATTTCATCTCATGTCATAGGTTGAACAATATCTGACCAGAATTTACATCTCAATATGATACTATATGTGAAAAAAACTGATTGTCAGCATACTTCTAAAGAGGCTCACTTTTCATATTTTAGGCATAGAATGCACAATTGTCCATTTCAAAGTCTTCTTCGCAAAAATATGTATTGTCTAAAACTCAAAAAAATCTATATACACACCAAAATGCAAATTCTGCTTTTTGCCAACATGTGAATGTTTGGTCACAACAATCTTTCTTTCAAGTCAACACAAATGTGTGTATCAACAAGCAAACCCATTTGTAAGTCTGTCCTGAGTCAGTTTTTATTATCATTGCCTATAGTGTATGTATTTGCAAATTTTTCAAGCAAGCACGCATAACAATTTCAGATGAAAGTGGATGAAAAAAAAGTATATGAATGCTATTTAGAAAAATATGGTTTTTTGTCAGCACATTCATGTCTGTCCACAAAACTCATTGTGTGTGTTTGTTGTGCAGTGATTCAGTCATTCACAAAGCGCATCTAACAGTGTCTGCTTGAGCTAGCAAGCACAACCACAAGCCATGTTTTGGTTCAGATTTGTTTTATTGAGGTCCATAAGAGAATATTTGAACATTTTGATACATGGCTCTCATAACTGGTCTCATTCAAATGCTTAGAAAAAAAGTATATAAATGCTTTTTAGAAAAATATGGTTTTTTGTCAGCACATTCATGTCTGTCCACAAAACTCATTGTGTGTGTTTGTTGTGCAGTGATTCAGTCATTCACAAAGCGCATCTAACAGTGTCTGCTTGAGCTAGCAAGCACAACCACAAGCCATGTTTTGGTTCAGATTTGTTTTATTGAGGTCCATAAGAGAATATTTGAACATTTTGATACATGGCTCTCATAACTGGTCTCATTCAAATGCTTAGAAAAAAAGTATATAAATGCTTTTTAGAAAAATATGGTTTTTTGTCAGCACATTCATGTCTGTCCACAAAACTCATTGTGTGTGTTTGTTGTGCCGTGATACTGTGATTCACTGAGCGCATCATACAGTGTTTGCTTGAGCTAGCGAGCACAACCACAAGCCATGTTTTGGTTCAGATTTGGTTTATTCATGCATATGGATAAGAATATGAGAATTTTTATACATGGCTCTCATAAGATTTCTGATGCAAATGATGAGAAAAAAAGTATATAAATGCAATTTAGAAAAATATGGTTTTCTGTCAGCACATTCATGTCTGTCCACAAAACTCATTGTGTGTGTTATGTGTGAAGTGATGTTCAGTTCATATTCTCAGAGTGGTTCAAGAAAGAACGCCTTCTCTCGCAGAAGGAAATCTAGGTTCAAGCCCTAGCTCTGATATGAGTTTGATAATTCACTGAATGCATATTACAGTGTGTGAGCTAGCAAGAACAACCACAAGCCAATTTTTAGTTTAGATTTGTTTTATTTGTATCTATAGATAAGAACATGAGAATTTTTATGCATGGCTCTCATAACTGGTCTTATGCAAATGCTGAGAAAAAAGTATATAAAGGCTATTTAGAAAAATATGGTTTTTTGTCAGCAAATTCATGTCTGGCCACAAAACTCATTGCGTTGTTTGTTATGCAGTGATGATCAGTATATATTATCAGATTGGTTTAGAAGGAGATCTATGTCATGCAAAACTAAATCTCTTCAGTCAATTTCTTCTGGGCATGATATTGAAACTGTGTGGATAGTATTTACAGTCAAGTATAAAATTTTGCATTTTGGTCTACACATTCATATTTGATCACAATAATCATTCTCTACCCAAGCTAATTTGTATGCAATGCAAATTGAAGCAACCAAAATGTATTAACACTGTGTGGGCTGGGATTGTACAACTGTTCTCTCAGCTTAGCATGTTTGAAATAAGAATTGGTTAACGACGTGTATGATACAGATATTTGAGGATTGCAAATCAAAACTGGCATATCATGTTTGCCTGAATGTATGTGAACAAATGTCATATACATGGTCAAACGGGGTATTTTAGTTGAAGAGAATATCTGATCACAATCATAATTGCTAGGTTTTGACTGCTATGCATAGTGACTATCCAGCATTGATCAGTTCAAACGCCAGAGTAGTAGAATGTATAACGCTTTCTCCAGTCCTGTGCTGGTTGAAAAAGATCCAGGTTCAAGTCCTGGCTTTGGCATGAACATGTGAAATGGCTGCATTAGTCAATATCTTAATTTCTGATCTATCACTATCAAAGAAACAGGATTAACGGTTATAGAGAGCATTAACAAGTACAACATGTTTTCAAAATGTATGTTTCCACATTGCAGTTTTTTTGTGAAAGTTGATATGTGTGTCTGACGTGTGTGAAATGGCAGTTTTCGGTATTTTCATATGGCAAAGCATTTGACAGTTCGTTCTTGGTGCAAATTCATAACGTCATTTCAATATTTATTTAAGTTCATCCTACCAACTAAAGCGGCGTTAACATATCGATAATAGAAAATTGTGTTTATTTGTAAGTGGTTTAAATGCAATATCTCTATAACCCGTTGTCCGAATTCAATAAAATTTTCACAAGATTAACCGAAATTTCGATGCGCTCATACTGATACTATTTGTTCATACAAAATCGAATGCGCAAGTTATGATATTTTGATCTTACTGCAGTTGAAATAAGAACAGAGCTGTAGTCGCTTTAATAGTGCGGAATCATATCGAGCAAATTTCGTCAAACGAACGTCATGTAAACAATTGTTATGGGTCAAAATCTTGTACAATAACGTGTGTTCATCTGAGTTTTCATTCCGCTATTTTTTAAGGCCAATATGAGCCTGAAGTCGTGTAAGCATATAACATCAAGCATGTGAAACAAAACACGTTGTAAGGTTCTATACATTTTATTCATTCTAAGTATCAACCAATAATACCATAGCGAGCACCGACTTGATATGTGGCGTTCTCATCGTACTTATGTTTGCATTTCAAACAAATCAGTCGCCCAGAATTTTTGTTGTAGACGTATTCCAAAAACTTCATTATGCAATTTATGCAGCAGAATCCGTGCCCGCACGCCTTGCTAATAATTGTTGGTGGATTGTCTTCATTTTTGCATATTCGACAGGAGTCAACATCGCCACTGTTTTGTAGTTCGCTCGAAATGCTTTCTATAGCATGCGAAATGTTTGAAGATGCCTCGGACAGAAAAGAGCAAACCGTTGGCTCATCGCTTTCTTTGGATTGCACGTATTGTAAGGATTTTTCAATGAACGCGATCCTTGTACGAGCATCAGCGTGCAGCGATTTTAGTCTCTGTTTGTTTCTTCAGATACTGTTCTACAAAGTCAGTCTGCTGTTTCCAGTTGAAATCGGGTCCTGTTTTGTATTTCGCGAACCTTTAGGTTTTTTGGCAGTTTGGCCGTTATTATTGGCAATAGCTTTGCGTTTATTCGAATCCTTTTTACTAGTCAAACCTGACGAGTCGTTGGAATTGTTATGTACAAGCTGCGCCAAAAAATCCGCAGCTTCTTCGTCTTCTCGCGATTTAAACTGATTGCCAGCTTCTTCGTCTGTCATTTTAAGAAGAGAGTGCACATTTTGACAAGTTTGGTCGAGCTCACTTGGGGTGAGATATAATTGATGACCTACATCATCCAAACATAAACCAACATCGGCACGCTGTTTGGAGACCATTTTGCTTTGCTTACTCAAATGAGAATGATTGAGCTTGTCAAAAGACTGGCTTTTTATCGTACAAGTTTGAGTTATATTTTTTTTTTTTTCGCTGTACATTTCGAAACATGTTGATGCAACAAGATGCTAGATTCCACAATGACTCATATTTAGCATTCAATCCATCGCAATTCAATACGACATTGTTCGTAAGCTCAACGTTATTTTACTCTACAATCAAACTATATCTAACCTGCTCAATTAACGACCAACACATGATATGCATTTCAACATTTTATTTCACAACAAACAAACAAGCATATAAATAAATCCAAAACATCTAATCCGTGAAAAGCATTCGCACCCAGCCAGTAACGTCAGCTCGACACATAGCGCAGTCTCCATCGAACATCATCAGGCAGCAGTTTTCACAAAAGTGTGCCCACACCTTGTCAAGGTACTGTTTTTTTCCTCATCGTAGCATATGGTACACGTTTTCAATCCTCGAATAGCCTCTCTTTTTCTTCTTGAAGTTTTGTTCTAAGCGAATTTAAAGCCTGCTCTTTTTCAAATAGGAGCTGCGATATTATCCTATCGGTTTCGAGTTCATGTTGCTCTTTTAGCGCGCGTTCGCGTTTAGACCACTCATCCTCGAAGAAACGTTCTTGATCATTAATCAAATGTTCGCTCGCTTCTCGCTGATAAGATGAAGCCTTTTGAATACACGATACCATTTTCTTGCAGACATCGCGACCTTCCTTTGACATAGCGTAGTCGCTGCCGTTTACAAACGCTGTAACCTGACTTCCAAGTCTGTTCAGTTGATAGCCGAACGACTTTAGATCAATTGACGCCGATTGTTCTGGTCGAGTGTATGGCTTTGTAGCATGTCGCTTGCCCTTGCCAGTCGTTTCGCTACTACCACTAGCAGCGTCTGTGTCCTCGAACTTTGGCAGTCGGTTTGCGTATTTCGGCATGATTTCGAGTCAATGTTCTCTCTTGGAGTTGCAAATCACGAATGATAACCATAGCTGTCCGGGTCGCCTTAAATACCCGACGGGCTGGTGCGTTTTTACTATATAGACAAAGCATAGTGCTTACATACAAAGTCTTTGAGTACAATGAATAGCAAATTTCTAACGCGTGGTAGATGTCGACACTCATATTTGAGAAAAGCGCTGAGCAAAGTTGCATGTCTGAAAGATTTTGATCAAACGTACGTTAGCGAGTTGGGTCAGTACCTCAGAAAGACATTTTCCCCACATTACGCGACGACTGTAAATTGTACATAAAGCACGAAGTAACAATTCAGAAACAGGCGACCCGATTTCGTTATTCATATACCAAATGTTGCCCTGCTACTACTCGAATACAAAAAATCGAATGTTACAACACAAGTACGCATAGAATATTTAACTCAAGTACTCGATACGTTTCACAAGTTTCGACAAAGCTTATGCACTTGTGAAAATTCAAGCCTTATACGCTTAATGAGTATTTTGCTCATTCGCAATTCTTCATCTCGACAAAACAAAATTGTGTGTGTGAAAATGAGTCAATACCTAACAGCTGTTATTTGATATGAACTTTTATGAATATTTTTGCGAAATGTACTTTGATCAAATTTCAACGCAACAGTGCAGTGGAGTATTTTTCAAATCACAATATCTCGCTAGTACAAATTTTTTTCCAATCCAATACTTCATCAACGCATGAGAAATTACACCCAGTACAGCGAGGTCATCAAGTGCAAATAATATCGAACGTCATTTCACAGTAAGTACATAGATAGATGAGTATTTGCGAGAAAGTTTAACTGTACATTTCTCAACAACCAATGCAGATATTGGGATCAAATTTTGACTATGATATTCAACTTAGAAAGCTCCACAATGATTGTTCCAGACGTTGTATTCTTTTGTTTATGCTTCTTGGACAAAATGCGAGTTTTTGATCGAAAATAAAGCCTTTAAAAGAAATCTTTTCGCCTTTTCGTTTTGCGATACATTGTTCAAAATGTGTACCGTCTCAAATATGAAGTTTTTGTGAGGATTTAATAATCACACATTGAACGCCGATTTATCAGCAGAAAACTGAACTCAACTCTGATATTGTTTTTCTTAACATGGAGGTTAAATTCATAAAATGCAGTACGTCGTTTCGCTGTAAGTAAACAACCTTGGTGCAATATCGTACAACGAGGTTCTAAGTGCATTTCTTTGAAACCACTCAACAATATCAATATGAAATTTTCAGTACAGTACACAGATGGCTATATGCTACAATTACGTACTGATTAGTTTGCCCTGAAATATATGCTTCCATGTAAAATATCTGTCCGAAATCTTTTGTATGAAGAAAACTTTTTTTGCTTTTTCGTTTTGCTTAACGAATATGTACAGTTGAATTGGGAATTGTTTTCTGAAGGAATTTGGTGTATAACACTTTGTATGTATGTGAAACATTTCGATTTAACACGTAGAAAGTTAAACGCAGCACTGATATTTTTCTTTACATCGGCTTCGAGTTAAAATTCATTACATGTAGTACGTCATTTCGCTTCATGTAAACAACCTTGGGTAAAATATCGTACACCGAGGTTTAAGTCAAATTTCTCCGGAAATGTTCAAGTCATCACTATCAAATTTAAAGTACAATGCCCAGCTTATTGTTAGCTACAACTTTTCTATTGTAATTTTTGTTCAACATACATGCTTATGAGATAAAAATCACGTTGAAAACGTTCGCAACAAGAAAACTTTTTCATCCTATCGCTTTTTGAAACAAAACTGATATCATCTTATAGAAAATTTCATTCCGAATATTTCGCTATGACATGCGTGTATGTTTATTGTATCGCTTGATCAAGACTAGCCGAAAACCATTTTGCCTATAATCACGAATTCACTTTTTAAAGCACGAAACATGTACTGTAGATCGAACGTCATTTCTATCCATGTAAACAACCTTGGCTTGGGTGCAATATCTTACAATGAGGTTTAAGTCAATTTCTTTGAAACCACTCATAATATCCAGATGAAATGTTCGCCACAATATTCTATCATATGATAGCTACAATTGTTGTCTCGCCTATATTGTTCTCACACGACTCATTGTGTCAGATATTCAATTTTGCAAAATTCGCTAACAAGAAAACTTTTTCGTGTTAAGAGCATTTATCTTCATTTTGGTATGATTTTGTAGGAAATTCAATTCCACGCATTTTGATGTATTACACTTAAACGTCTGTCTAAACACACAAACAATACAGTGCAATAACGATTTCGTACTAAACGCATTTCTGTCTTTAACTTTAGATTTTTACAACGTCGTCTTTTATCCATGTAAACAAACGAAACAAGATGTTAAGTTACATCGGTTTAACTCAATTTGCTCGAAAACGTCTCATGATATTAAGATGAAATTTTCACCATAATATTTATCATATGATAGCTACATTTTTTGTTTCGCCTATATTGTTCTCACACGACTCATTGTGTCAGATATTCTACTTTGCAAAACTCGCTAACAAGAAAACTTTTTTGCGTTAAGAGCATTCATCTTTAGTTTGGTATGATTCTGTTGGAAATTCAATTCCACGCATTTTGATGTATAACACTTAACTATATATCATAACACAACAATAAAACAGTCCGATAACGATTTCGTACAAAACGCATTTCTGTCTAACTTTAGATTTTTACAACGTCATTGCATTTCTATGCATGTAAAAAGCGAGGGAAAAGTTTCAGTTACATCGGTTTAACTCAATTCTTTCGAGAACGCCTCATGATATTCAGATGAAATTTTCACCACAATATTTAACCGCATGATAGCTACAATTTTTGTTTCACCTATATTGTTCTCACACGACTCATTGTGTCAGATATTCAACTTTGCAAAACTCGCTAACAAGAAAACTTTTTGTGTTAAGAGTTTATCTTTATTTTGGTATGATTCTGTAGGAAATTCGATTCCACGCATTTTTATATATTACACTTTACCGTATGTTTAGACAAAACAAAAATACAGTGCGATAACGATTTCGTACTAAACGCATTTCTGTCTTTAACTTTACATTTTGACTCAACGTCGAAAACTCTCTGCGAATAGAACGTGATTTCGTACAAAGTTTAACTTCGCGTTTCTTCCCAACCATTTGACCGATCAACATAACATTTTCGCATAATATGAAACGTGTTAATAGCAACAAGTTTTGTGGGGATCATTTTTGTTAACATATTCGCATATAAAAGAAATTCTTAGTTTTTCGCATGAAAATCACTTCGCTGACAAGAAAAAAAATTCCCATTTATGACAAGTACATAGCAATGATACCATTCGATAAGGAATTCTGTTCTGCACATTTTGATGTATGATACTCCACAATAGGTCTAATTACAAGAATATGCTGAGAGAAAACGCATTCGTGCTATAGAAATTTTGAACTTTAAAGTATCGAGTTTTAAACCGAACGTCGTTAGATAGCGAATAGTTGATAAAACTGTGTTTGTATCGAAGCGGTTTATTTTAACTGTCACAATAACGCGTGAACGCATTTCGATGAAATTTTCACAATCATAACCAGCAAATAAACAGGAACAATAAGAGTTTAAATATTTTGCAAGTAGATAAGTGGATATATGTCAAAATTTCTGTTTATTGGTAAAACTTGGGTTGATATGAAGAAAAGATTTTCATTTCGCAATATGATACAGTAATATTTGCATCATGCGATGGGGAATTTATTTCTGTGCATTTTGGTGGTGTAACATACTTGATGTTTTTGTAAAACGCTGCAGTTATACGGGCAGAAAACCATATCACAACAAACACACATTTCATGAATCGTAATTTTGACCCTTCGTTGTCAGTGCAAATCGACGACGTCATTTCAATGAAACTCATCTTTCAACTTAAAGGGGTGTTTACATATCGACGATAGAAAATTGTGTTTCTTTGACAGTGGTTTAAGTGCAATATCTATAGAACCAGTTGTCCAAATTCCATAAAATTTTCACAGATGAACCGAAATTCGATGCGCTCATACTGGTACTATTTGTGTATACAAAATCGAACGCGCGAGTTATGAAATTTTGATTTTAACGCAAATTTTCTCGATATTTCAAATTTTCAAGACAATTGTACACATAACCATACTATTTGTATATCATTGTGTAGGCGCCAGTGTGCTGAACATTTTGATATATGTGGTTTGATATTTATTTTCTATATCTTCGTTGTACTAGTACAAATCACAAAACACAGTTGAAAAAATCACAGCGCGATAGTTGCTCTTTAATAAGTTAGTGCGAAATCATATCGAGCTGCTTTCGTCAGTCGAACGTCATGAAAACATTTGAGTTCTCGGAATTGAAAATAAATATTGAATTGTTCAGGCTATGTAGAAAAACTAAATGGGTATACGGGAATATTTGTGCTGATGTTAAATGTTCAGTATTTTGATGGATTACTCACATATTTGATATGATCTAGGATTATTTCAGAATGATAGGTTAGTAAATCTATGTTTGACTAGATTTTTTTATTACTCGCCTTTTGTCGTTTTAACATTGACTCTAAAAATCTGCGTTGAGTACGCACTCATAACAAAATTTGAGACCTAAAGACCATGGATTTGCTTTAACTCGAAGGAAATACTGGATGGATTGTACGGACTCGTGCTTATCAATTTTTATGCCCATTCAAGCGTGAGTGGACTATTTCGGCTTGTATGGTCATGAAAAAATATCATCACAAAGTCAATATTTGTAGGATTTTGCAAGGTAAGTTTGATTTTAGATTTTTCATTAAATACTATTCAATTGTTAACTCAATCATGAACTGTA